>NW_025727494.1:0-166817 GCF_021461385.2 Schistocerca piceifrons
AGTAAACCTGAAGTAAAGCATCGGAAAATATAACTAGTGTCACAGGAGTGGTTCAAAACATAGACAGTAAGAAGAGTCAGTTTTCTTGTACTTAAGTCGGCATTGGGACTTTCCTATTTAATTCCGATGCAATTTCTGTGTTTCTTCGTCAGTAGGAAGGTCAGAGGGATACAGTAAACCTGAAGTGAAGCAACTGAATTTATAACTAGTGTCACAGGATTGGTTCAAAGTATAGACAGTAAGATGAGCAAGCCTTCTTGTACTTGAGTCGGCATTGTGCCTTTGTATTTAATTCCGATGCAATTTCTGTGTTTCATCGTCAATAAGGAGGTCAGAGGGATACACTGAACCTGAAGTGAAGCATTGGAATCTATATCTAGTGTCACAGGAATGGTTCAAAACATAGACAGTAAAAAGAGCCAGTCTTCTTGTACTTGAGTCGGCATTGTGCCTTTTGTATTGAATTCCGATGCAATTTCTGTGTTTCATCGTCAATAGGAAGGTCAGAGGGATACAGTAAACCTGAAGTGATGCATCGGAATCTATAACTAGTGCCACAGGAATGGTTCAAAACATAGACAATAAGAACAGTCAGTATTCTTGTACTTAAGTCGGCATTGTGCCCTTTGTATTTAATTCCGATGCAATTACTGTGTTTCATCGTCAATAAGAAGGTCAGAGTTATACAGTAAACCTGAAGTGAAGCATCAGAATCTGTAACTAATGTCACAGGAATGGTTCAAATCATAGACAGTAAGAGGAGTCAGTTTTCTTGTACATAAATCGGCATTGTGGCTATTCTATTTAATTCCGATGCAATTTCTGTGTTTCATCGTCAATAAGAAGGTCAGAGGGATACAGTAAACCTGAAGTGAAGCATCGGAATCTATAACCAGTGTTACAGGAATGGTTCAAAACAATGACAGTAAGAAGAGTCAGTTTTCTTGTACTTAAGTAGGCATTGTGACTTTTGTATTGAATTTCGATGCAATTACTGTGTTTCGTCGTTAATAAGAAGGTCAGAGTGATACAGTAAACCTGAAGGGAAGCATCGGAAACTATGACTAGTGTCACAGGAATGGTTCATAACATAGACATTAAGAAGAGTCAGTTTTCTCGTACTTAAGTCGGCATTGTGCCTATTATATTTAATTCCGATGCAATTTCTGTGTTTCATCGTCAATAAGAAGGTCAATGGGATACACTAAACCTGAAGTGAAGCATCGGAATCTATAACTAGTGTCACAGGAGTGGTTCAAAGCATAGACAGTAAGAAGAGTCAGTTTTCTTGTTCTTAAGTCGGCATTGTGCCTTTTGTATTTAATTCCGATGCAATTTCTGTGTTTCATCGTCAATACGAAGGTCAGAGGGATTCAGTAAACCTGAAGTGAAGCATCGGAAACTATAACTAGTGTGACAGGAATGGTTCAAAACATAGACAGTAAGAAGAGTCGGTTTTCTTGTACTTAAGTCGGCATTGTGACTTTCCTATTTAATTCCGATGCAATTTCTGTGTGTCATCGTCAATAAGAAGGTCAGAGGGATACAGTAACACTGAAGTGAAGCAACAGAATTTATAACTAGTGTCACAGGAATGGTTCAAAATATAGACAGTAAGATGAGCCTGCCTTCTTGTACTTGAGTCGGCATTGTGCCTATTGTATTTAATTCGGATGCAATTTCTGTGTTTCATCGTCAATAAGGAGGTCAGAGGGATACAGTGAACCTGAAGTGAAGCATCGGAATCTATATCTAGTGTCACAGGAATGGTTCAAAACATAGACAGTAAGAAGAGCCATTCTTCTTGTACATAAGTCGGCATTGTGCCTATTGTATTTAATTCCGATGCAATTTCTGTGTTTCATCGTCAATAAGAAAGTCAGAGGGGTCCAGTAAACCTGAAGTGAAGCTTTGGAATCTATAAATAGCGTCACAGGAATGGTTCAAAACATAGACAGTAAGAAGAGTCAGTGTTCTGGTACTTAAGTCGGCATTGTGATTTTTGTATTTAATTCCGATGCAATTTCAGCGTTTCATCGTCAATAAGTAGGTCAGAGGGATACAGTAAACCTGAAGTGAAGCATCGGATTCTATAAGTAGTGTCACAGGAATGGTTCAAAACATAGACAGTGAGAAGAGTCAGTTTTCTTGTACTTAAGTGGGAATTGTGCCTTTTGTATTTAATTACGATGCAATTTCTGTGTTTCGTCGTCAATAAGAGGGTCAGAGGGATACAGTAAACCTGAAGTGAAGCATCGGAATCTATAACTAGAGACACAGGAATGGTTCAAAACATAGACAGTAAGAAGAGTCAGTTTTCTTGTACTTAGGTCTGCTTTGTCCCTTTTGAATTTAATTCCGATGCAATTTCTGTGTTTCATCGTCAATAAGAAGGTCCAAGGGATACAGTAAACCTGAAGTGAAGCATCGGAATCTAAAACCGGTCTCACAGGAAAGGTTCAAAATGTAAACAGTAAGAAGAGCCAGTCCTCTTGTACTTGAGTCGGCATTGATCGTTTTGTATTTAATTCCGATGCAATGTCTGTGTTTCATCGTCAATAAGATGGTCAGAGGTATACAGTAAACCTGAAGTGAAGCATCGGCATCTATAACTAGTGTCACAGGAATGGTTCAAAGTATAGACAGTAAGAAGTGTCAGTTTCCTTGTACTTCAGTCGGCATTGTGCCTTTTGTACTGAATTCCGATACAATTTCTGTGTTTCATCGTCAATAAGAAGGGCAGAGGGATACAGTAAACCTGTAGTGAAGCATCGGAATCTATAACTAGTGTCGAAGGAATGGTTCAAAACATAGACAGTAAGAAGAGTCAGTTTCCTTGTACTTCAGTCGGCATTGTGCCTTTTGTACTTAGTTCCGATACAATTTCTGTGTTTCATCGTCAATAAGTAGGGCAGAGGGATACAGTAAACCTGTAGTGAAGCATCGGAATCTATAACTAGTGTCGAAGGACTGGTTCAAAACATAGACAGTAAGAAGAGTCAGTTTTCTTGTACTTATGTCGGCATTGTGCCTTTTGTATTTATTTCCGATGAAATTTCTGTGTTTCATCGTCAATAAGAAGGTCAGAGGGATACAGTAAACCTGAAGTGAAGCATCGTAATCTATAACTAGTGTCACAGGAATGGCTCAATACATAGACAGTATGAAGTGTCAGTCTTCTTGTACTGTCGTCGTCATTGTGCCATATGTATTTAATTCAGAAACAATTCCTGTGTTTCATCGTCATTAAGAAGGTCAGGGGGATACAGTATACCTGAAGTGAAGCATCGGAATCTATAACTAGTGTCACAGGAATGGTTCGAAACATAGACAGTAAGAAGAGTCAGTTTACTTGTACTTAAGTCGGCATTGTGCCTTTTCTATTGAATTCCGATGCAATTTCTGTGTTTCGTCGTCAATAAGAAGGTCAGAGGGATACAGTAAACCTGAGGTGAAGCATCGGAATCTATAACTAGTGTCACAGGAATGGTTCAAAACATAGACAGTAAGAAGAGTCAGTTTCCTTTTACTTAAGTCGGCATTGTGCCTTTTCTATTGAATTCCGATGCTATTTCTGTGTTTCGTCGTCAATAAGAAGGTCAGAGGGATACAGTAAACCTGAAGAGAAGCATCGGAATCTATAACTAGTGTCACAGGAATGGTTCAAAACATAGACAGTAAGAAGAGTCAGTTTACTTGTACTTAAGTCGGCATTGTGTCTTTTGTATTTAATTCCGATGCAATTTCTGTGTTTCATCGTCAATAGGTAGGTCAGAGGGATACAGTAAACCTGAAGTGAAGCATCGGAATCTATAACTAGTGTCACAAGAATGGTTCAGATCATAGACAGTAAGAAGAGTCAGTTTTCTTGTACTTAACCCGGCATTGTGCCTTTTCTATTTAATTCCGAAGCGCATTTCTGTGTTTTGTCGTGAATAAGAAGGTCCAAGGGATACAGTCAACCTGAAGTGAAGCATCGGAATCTAAAACCGGTCTCACAGGAATGGTTCAAAACATAGACAGTAAGAAGAGCCAGTCTTCTTGTACTTGAGTCTGCATTGTGCCTTTTGTATTAATTTCCGATGCAATTTCTGTGTTTCATCGTCAATACGACGGTCAGAGGGATACAGTAAACCTGAAGTGAAGCATCGGAATCTATAACTAGTGTCACAGGAATGGTTCAAGACATAGACAGTGAAAAGGAGTCAGTTTCCTTGTACTTAAGTAGGCATTGTGCCTTTTGTATTTAATTCCGATGCAATTTCTGTGTTTCATCGTCAAGAAGAAGGTCAGAGGGATACAGTAAACCTGAAGTGAAACAACGGAATCTATATCTAGTGTCACAGGAATGGTTCAAATCATAGACAGTAAGAAGAATCAGTTTTCTTGTCCTTGAGAAGAAGGCATTGTGCGTTTTGTATTGAATTTCGATGCAATTTCTGTGTTTCGTCTTCAATAAGAAGGTCAGAGGTATACAGTAAACCTGAAGTGAAGCATCGGAATCAATAACAAGTGTCACAGGAAAGGTTCAAAGCATAGACAGTAAGAAGAGTCAGTCTTCTTGAACTGTAGTCTTCATTGTGCCATATGTATTTAATTCCGAAACAATTCCTGTGTTTCATCGTCATTAAGAAGGTCAGGGGGATACAGTAAACCTGAAGTGAAGCATCGGAATCTATAACTAGTGTCACAGGAATGGTTCGAAGCATAGACAGTAAGAAGAGTCAGTTTACTTGTACTTAAGTCGGCATTGGGCCTTTTGTACTGAATTCCGATGCTAATTCTGTGTTTCGTCGTCAAAAAGAAGGTCAGAGGGATACAGTTAACCTGAAGTGAAGCATCGGAATCTATAGCTAGTGTCACAGGAATGGTTGAAAACATAGACAGTAAGAAGAGTCAGTTTCCTTTTACTTAAGTCGGCATTGTGCCTTTTCAATTGAATTCCGATGCAATTTCTGTGTTTCGTCGTCAATAAGAAGGTCAGAGGGATACAGTAAACTTGAAGTGAAGCATCGGAATCTATAACTAGTGTCACAGGAATGGTTCAAAACACAGACAGTAAGAAGAGTCAGTTTACTTGTACTTAAGTCGGCATTGTGTCTTTTGTATTTAATTCCGATGCAATTTCTGTGTTTCATCGTCAATAGGTAGGTCAGAGGGATACAGTAAACCTGAAGTGAAGCATCGGAATCTATAACTAGTGTCACAGGAATGGTTCAAATCATAGACAGTAAGAAGAGTCAGGTTTCTTGTACGTAACCCGGCATTGTGCCTTTTATATTTAATTCCGATGCGCATTTCTGTGTTTTGTCGTGAATAAGAAGGTCCAAGGGATACAGTCAACCTGAAGTGAAGCATCGGAATCTAAAACCGGTCTCACAGGAATGGTTCAAAACATAGACAGTAAGAAGAGCCAGTCTTCTTGTACTTGAGTCTGCTTTGTGCCTTTTGTATTTAATTCCGATGCAATTTCTGTGTTTCATCGTCAATAAGACGGTCAATAATTACTGCAAAGCATGATGGGAACGTCGTCAATGATAGACACTACTCCAAGAGGTAGACCGAATGGCAAATCCTCCGTTGTTCGTAGAAACAATGCAAAGGGGTCAAAGGATTTTGGAGGACCCCAACCAACATGTATGCAGCCCTCAACACTGAAATTTAAGAAAGCAACTATGTTTGCAATCCTAAATGTAAACTCTCTAATTAAAGTAGGAAAATTGAAATTATTGATTGAAATGCTGAACCAGAAAAAAATTTTAATATGTGCATTACAAGAAACAAGGTTTTTAGATGAAACTGCTTCAGATTTTGAAAACTATCGTTTATTTAAAGGAAAACCAGGTAAAATCTTAATGAAACAAATGCCATACCTGGGAACAGCATTTCTGGTACATCACTCAATTTTAGATTCAGTTTCTAACTTCCACTCGAGTTCTGAGAGACTATCCATTCTTGAGATGAAATGTAAAAACAAAGGATACTCTATAATCAACTGCCATGCACCCATAAACCAGGACAACAAAAATAACCCGGAGAAAGTTGAAGAATTTTGGGAGATACTTGAAATGGAACTGGATAGATGCTCAAAGAAGAACATAAAAATGTTAGTAGGCGATTTTAACGCACAAATAGGAAGGGAGAAAAAATACCATGGAACAGTAGGCCTCTACCCAGGTCACAAAAGAACTTCAAAAAATGGAGAAAGGCTTATAGAGGTATGTAGGCATTTCAACTTGAAAATAATGACAACACATTTCAAAAAGCTGAGCCGAAAAACTAAAACATGGAGATCACCAAATCCACTTCTCGGAGAATTCCAAATTGACCATGTGGCTATCTCACTTCATTGTCAAGAAGAAATTCAAAACACTAAAGTGCTGAAAAGCCTTGATGTTGATTCAGACCACTATTTGACTACGATTAAATTCAGACCACTCCCATTTCGAAAAGAGAAGAAAACCTTTTACAAAATTCCAAAATATAACACAGAAACGTTAAAAAATGAAGAAATTAAACAACGGTTTCAAAGAGTATTGCACAAAGATAGCGATGGCATATCCACAATAAATAAGGAAGCGGGATGGGAGGAGATCAAAAACGAAATAGTTGAAATAGCAAAAGAAAATTGTCTCGTGAAAAGAGTAAGAAGACATCCATGGTGGGACAATGAATGTGATGAGAACCTGGAGAAGAGGCAGAAATTGTGGCAGAAATGGAACTCCACAAAAGATCCTCAAGATCTTGACAATTTTAAAATCCAGAGAAGAGAAACAGCTAAGCTTTTCCGTAATAAAAAAAGAAGACAATTTCAGGATAACCTAGAACAGATTGAGGAAGACTTTGAAAGAAATAATTCTAGAGATTTCTACAAAACTTTTAGAAAACAGCTAACCAAATACCAATCCCCAAATTTATGTTTTAAAGATGAAGAGAACAAGCTAGGTTTGACAAACAAGACTAATTGTGAAATATTAGCAAAATATTTCGAGAATCTACTAAATTGTGAACCACCCAAAGATAAAATGAGTTTTGAAAACCACCGAAATACTAATACCGAGTCAAAACCTCCAGACGCTGAAGAAATAAAACACATAATACACAGTCTAAAAAACAATAAAGCCCCAGGTGAAGACTCCGTAGTACCAGAAATCCTAAAAATAATGGATATCAACCTCCCACAAGTTTTGGAACATATGTTTAAGAAGATCTGGGACGAAGAAAGAATTCCTGAAGACTGGCAGTGTGCCCTGATACACCCACTACACAAAAAGGGGGATAAGATGAATGTTAATAATTATAGAGGGATCTCGCTACTACCAGTAGGATACAAAATTTTGTCAAGGAAATTACTTCAAATCGTGGAGCCAGTTCTGGATAAAAAAATAGGTGAATATCAAGCAGGTTTTAGACAAGGTAGATCCTGTGTTGAACAAATATTTAACCTGAAAACACTAATTCGTTACAGAATCTCAAGAGGCCAGAGATTTGCAATAGTGTTTGTAGATTTCAAAAAAGCATACGACTCGGTAGATAGAGAAACATTACTGAAAGTATTGGAAGAATTTGGGGTCGATACGAAAACAATTCAAATTATCAAACAGACGCTAACAAACAGTAAGGCCAAAGTTAAATTTATGGGTGAAATTTCAAGGAAGTTCGAAATTAAAACAGGTGTTAGACAAGGTGATGGTTTATCCCCAATCCTCTTCAACTGCGTACTGGAAAAGATATTGAGAATATGGAAAGAAGAACTCAAAGGCACCAAGAATGACATCAGAATTGGAACAAAAAAAGAAAAAATAGAAGTGGACTGTTTAGCTTTTGCAGACGATCTGGCAATAATTACAGAAAACGAAGAAATAGCTCAGAACTACCTGGAGAAACTACAAGAAGTTTCGGCCAGAGCTGGACTGCAGATTTCATTTGAAAAAACCGTGTATATGTCTAATCATTGAAATAACAAGATAAATCTTATTACTAAATACGGCAATATTAAGAGAGTAGAAAAATTTAAGTATTTAGGTGAAATAATTCAAGTGAATGGTTTAGACAAGAGTGCAAACCAGGCGAGAGCAAGGAAAATGGAATTTGCTTTTCAAAAAACCAAAGACATATATAACAAAAGAACATTTCGATTCAAGCTAAATTAAGACATTATAAAACTGTCATTAGACCAGAATGCCTGTATGCATCGGAGTGCCTAACTCTTAACAAAAAGGGGGAAATAGATAACATGGAAAAGAAAGAAAGGAAAATTTTGAGAAAAATATTAGGACCGAGAAAGATTGGAGAAGAGTACAAGCTAAAGAGTAATAAGGAAATATACAAAACTATTGAGAAAGTGAGTGAGGCAATGCGTAAACGCAGACTAACTTTTTATGGACACCTGTCGAGGATGGATGGAAACAGACTAACAAGAAAAGTGTTTGAACATAGTAACAGGAACGAAAAAACCAACAATAAATTGATACAGATGGTGAAAAAGGATTTGGCCTATTTTAATGTCACCCATGAGTCAATCAGGGACAGGGAAAAGTTTAGACAAATAGTGAACGAAATTAAGTGTTTTCCAGAAGAAACGAAACTAAAGAATAATAACAGGAAATGGTCGGAAGAGCGGAGGAGGAACCACTCGAAAATGATGAGGAAATATTGGGAAGAGAGAAAAAAAGATCAAAAAGCCGGGCAAGTGAATTGTTGAACGTGGTCCAAAGGTGGCCGAAATCGAAAGAAGAAGAAGAAAAAACGGTCAGAGGGATACAGTAAACCTGAAATGAAGCATCGGAATCTATAACTAGTGTAACAGGAATGGTTCAAGACATAGACAGTAAAAAGGAGTCAGTTTCCGTGTACTTAAGTAGGCATTGTGCCTTTTGTATTTAATTCCGATGCAATTTCTGTGTTTCATCGTCAAGATGAAGGTCAGAGGGATACAGTAAACCTGAAGTGAAACAACGGAATCTATAACTAGTATCACAGGAAAGGCTCAAATCATAGAAAGTAAGAAGAGTCAGTCTTCTTGAACTGTAGTCTTCATTGTGCCAGTTTTCTTGTCCTTGAGAAGAAGGCATTGTGCGTTTTGTATTAAATTTCGATGCAATTTCTGTGTTTCGTCTTCAATAAGAAGGTCAGAGGGATACTGTAAACCTGAAGTGAAGCATCGGAATCTATAACTAGTGTCACAGGAATGGTTCAAAAGATAGACAGTAAGAAGAATCAGTTTTCTTGTAGTTAAGTAGGCATTGTGCCTTTTGTATTGAATTTCGATGCAATTACTGTGTTTCGTCGTTAATGAGAAGGTCAAAGGGATACAGTAAACCTGAAGTGAAGCATCGGAATCTATAACTAGTGTCACAGGAATGGTTCAAAACATAGACATTAAGAAGAGTCAGTTTTCTTGTACTGAAGTCGGCATTGTGCCTATTGTATTTAATTCCTATGCAATTTCTGTGTTTCATCGTCAATAAGAAGGTCAATGGGATACAGTAAACCTGAAGTGAAGCATCGGAATCTATAACTAGTGTCACAGGAGTGGTTCAAAACATAGACAGTAAGAAGAGTCAGTTTTCCTGTTCTTCAGTCGGCATTGTGGCTTTTGTATTTAATTCCGACGCAATTTCTGTGTTTCATCGTTAATACGAAGGTCAGAGGGATTCAGTAAACCTGAAGTGAAGCATCGGAATCGATAACTAGTGTCGCAGGAATGGTTCAAAACATAGACAGTAAGATGAGCCAGCCTTCTTGTCCTTGAGTCGGCATTCTGCCTCTTGTATTTCATTCCGATGCAATTTATGTGTTTCATCGTCAATAAGAAGATCAGAGGGATACAGTGAACCTAAAGTGAAGCGTCGGAATCTATATCTAGTGTCACAGGAATGGTTCAAAACATAGACAGTAAGAAGAGGCAGTCTTCTTGTACTTGAGTCGGCATTGTGCCTTTAGTATTTAATTCAGATGCAATTTCTGTGTTTCATCGTCAATAAGATGGTCAGAGGGATACAGTAAACCTGAAGTGAAGCATCGGAATCTATAACTAGTGTCACAGGAATGGTTCAAACATAGACAGTAAGAAGAGTCAGTTTTCTTGTACTTAAGTCGGTATTGTGCCTTTTGTATTTAATTCCGATCCAATTTCTGTGTTTCATCGTCAATAAGAAGGTCAGAGTGAAACAGTAAACATGAAGTGTAGTATCTGAATCTATAACTAGTGTCACAGGAATGGTTCAATTTATAGACAGTAAGAAGTGTCAGTTTTCTTGTACTTAAGTCGGCATTGTGCCTAGTGTACTTAATTCCGATACAATTTCTGTGTTTCATCGTCCATATGAAGGGCAGAGGGATACTGTAAACCTGAAGTGAAGCATCGGAATCTATAACTAGTGTCGCAGGAATGGTTCAAAACATAGACAGTAAGAAGGGTCAGTTTTCTTGTACTTAAGTCGGCATTGTGCCTTTTGAATTTATTTCCGAAGAAATTTCTGTGTTTCATCGTCAATAAGAAGGTCAGCGGGATACAGTAAACCTGAAGTGAAGCATCGTAATCTATAACTAGTGTCACAGGAAGGGCTCAATACATAGACAGTGTGATGTGTCCGTTTTCTTGTACTTAAGTCGGCATTGGGCCTTTCGTATATAATTCCGATGCAATTTCTGTGTTTCATCGTCAATAAGAAGGTCAGAGGGATACAGTGTACCTGAAGTAAAGCATCGGAATCTATAACTAGTGTAACAGGAATGGTTCAAAACATAGACAGTAAGAAGAGTCAGATTTCTTGTACTTAAGTGGGCATTGTGCCCTTTGTATTTAATTCCGATGCAATTTGTATGTTTCATCGTCAATAAGAGGGTCAGAGGGATACAGTAATCCTGAAGTGAAGCATCAGAATCTGTAGCTAATGTCACAGGAATGGTTCAAAACATAGACAGTAAGAAGAGTCAGTTTTCTTGTACTTAAATCGGCATTGTGTATTTTGTATTTAATTCCGATGCAATTTCTGTGTTTCATCCTCAATAAGATAGTCAGAGGGATACAGTAAACCTGAAGTGAAGCATCTAAATCTATAACTAGTGTCACAGGATTGGTTCAAAGCATAGTCAGTAAGAAGAGTCAGTTTTCTTGTCCTTAAGTCGGCATTGTGCCTTTTGTATTTATTACCGATGAAATTTCTGTGTTTCATCGTCAATAAGAAGGTCAGAGGGATAGAGAAAACCTGAAGTGAAGCATCGTAATCTATAACTAGTGTCACAGGAATGGCTCAATACATAGACAGTAAGAAGTGTCCGTTTTCTTGTACTTAAGTCGGCATTGTGCATTTTGTATTTAATTCCGATGCAATTTCTGTGTTTCATCGTCAATAAGAAGGTCAGAGGGATACAGTAAACCTGAAGTGAAGCATCGGAATCTATAACTAGTGTATCAGGAATGGTTGAAATCATAGACAGTAAGAAGAGTCAGTTTACTTGTACTTATTTCGGCTTTGTGACTTTTGTATTTCATTCCGATGCAATTTCTGTGTTTCATCGTCAATAGGTAGGTCAGAGGGATACAGTAAACCTGAAGTGAAGCATCGGAATCTATAACTAGTGCCACAGGAATGGTTCAAATCATAGACAGTAAGAAGAGTCAGTTTTCGTGTACTTAACCCGGCATTGTGCCTTTTCTATTTAATTCCGATGCAATTTCTGTGTTTTGTCGTGAATATGAAGGTCCAAGGGATACAGTAAGCCTGAAGTGAAGCATCGGAATCTAAAACCGGTCTCACAGGAATGGTTCAAAACATAGACAGTAAGAAGAGCCAGTCTTCTTGTACTTGAGTCTGCATTGTGCCTTTTGTATTTAATTCCGATGCAATTTCTGTGTATCATCGTGAATAAGACGGTCAGAGGAATACAGTAAACCTGAAGTGAGGCATCGGAATCTATAACTAGTGTTACAGGAATGGTTCGAAACATAGACAGTAAGAAGAGTCAGTTTACTTGTACTTAAGTCGGCATTGTGCCTTTTCTATTTAATTCCAATTCAATTTCTGTGTTTTATCCTCAATACGATGGTCACAGGGATACAGTAAACCTGAAGTGAAGCATCGGAATCTATAACTAGTGTCACAGGAATGGTTCAAAACATAGACATTAAGAAGAGTCAGTTTTCTTGTACTTAAGTCGGCATTGTGCCCTTTGTTTTTAATTCCGATGCAATTTCTGTGTTTCATCGTCAATAAGAAGGTCCATGGGATACAGTAAACCTGAAGTGAAGCATCGGAATCTATGACTAGTGTCACAGGAGTGGTTCAAACATAGACAGTAAGAAGGGTCAATTTTCTTGTTCTTAAGTCGGAATTGTGCCTTTTGTATTTAATTCCGATGCAATTTCTGTGTTTCATCGTCAATACGAAGCTCAAAGGGATACAGTAAACCTGAAGTGAAGCATAGGAAACTATAACTAGTGTCACAGGAATGGTTCAAAACATAGAAAGTAAGAAGAGTCAGTTTTCTTGTACTTAAGTCGGCATTGTGACTTTCCTATTTAATTCCGATGCAATTTCTGTGTTTCGTCGGCAAGAAGAAGGTCAGAGGGATACAGTAAACCTGAAGTGAAGCATCGGAATCTATAACTAGTGTCACAGGAGTGGTTCAAACATAGACAGTAAGAAGAGTCAGTTTTCTTGTTCTTAAGTCGGCATTGTGCCTTTTGTATTTAATTCCGATGCAATTTCTGTGTTTCATCGTCAATAAGAAGGTCCATGGGATCCAGTAAACCTGAAGTGAAGCATCGGAATCTATATCTAGTGTCACAGGAATGGTTCAAAACATAGACAGTAAGAAGAGCCAGTCTTCTTGTACTTGAGTCGGCATTGTGCCTTTAGTATTTATTTCAGATGCAATTTCTGTGTTTCATCGTCAATAAGAAGGTCAGAGGGATACAGTGAACCTGAAGTGAAGCATCGGAATCTATATCTAGTGTTACAGGAATGGTTCAATACATAGACAGTAAGAAGAGCCAGTCTTCTTGTACATGAGTCGGCATTGTGCCTTTAGTATATAATTCTGATGCAATTTCTGTATTTCATCGTCAATAAGAAGGTCAGAGGGATACAGTAAACCTGAAGTGAAGCTTCGGAATCTATAACTAGTGTTACAGGTATCGTGCAAAACATAGACAGTCAGAAGAGTCAGTTTACATGTACTTAAGTCGGCATTGTGCCTTTTCTATTTAATTCCGATGCAATTTCTTTGTTTTATCCTCAATACGATGGTCACAGGGATACAGTAAACCTGAAGTGAAGCATCGGAATCTATAACTAGTGTCACAGGAATGGTTCAAAACGTAGACAGTAAGAAGAATCAGTTTTCTTGTACTTAAGTAGGCATTGTGCCTTTTGTATTGAAATTCGATGCAATTACTGTGTTTCGTCGTTAATAAGAAGGTCTGAGGTATACAGTAAACCTGAAGTGAAGCATCGGAATCTATAACTAGTGTCAAAGGAATGGATCAAAACATAGACATTAAGAAGAATCAGTTTTCTTGTAATTAAGTCGGCATTGTGCCCTTTGTTTTTAATTCCGATGCAATTTCTGTGTTTCATCGTCAATAAGAAGGTCCATGGGATACAGTAAACCTGAAGTGAAGCATCGGAATCTATAACTAGTGTCACAGGAGTGGTTCAAAACATAGACAGTAAGAAGAGTCAATTTTCTTCTTCTTAAGTCGGAATTGTGCCTTTTGAATTTAATTCCGATGCTATTTCTGTGTTTCATCGTCAATACGAACCTCAGAGGGATACAGTAAAACTGAAGTGAAGCATCGAAAACTATAACTAGTGTCACAGGAATGGTTAAAAACATAGACAGTAAGAAGAGTCAATTTTCTTGTACTTAAGACGGCATTGTGACTTTTCTGTTTAATTCCGATGCAATTTCTGTGTTTCGTCGTCAAGAAGAAGGTCAGAGGGATACAGTAAACCTGAAGTGAAGCAACGGAATCTATAACTAGTGTAACAGGAATGGTTCAATTCATAGACAGTAAGAAGAATCAGTTTTCTTGTCCTTGAGAAGAAGGCATTGTGTCTTTTGTATTGAATTTCGATGCAATTTCTGTGTTTCGTCTTCAATAAGGAGGTCAGAGGGTTACAGTAAACCTGAAGTGAAGCATCGGAATCTATAACTAGTGTCACAGTAAGAAGAATCAGTTTTCTTGTACTTACGTAGGCATTGTGCCTTTTGTATTGAATTTCGATGCAAATACTGTGTTTCGTCGTTAATAAGAAGGTCAAAGGGATACAGTAAACCTGAAGTGAAGCATCGGAATCTATAATTAGTGTCACAGGAATGGTTCAAAACATAGACATTAAGAAGAGTCAGATTTCTTGTACTTAATTCGGCATAGTGCCTAATGTATTTAATTCCGATGCAATTTCTGTGTTTCATCTTCAATAAGAGGGTCAATGGGATACAGTAAACCTGAAGTCAAGCATCGGAATCTATAACTAGTGTCGCAGGAGTGGTTCAAAACATAGACGGTAAGAAGAGTCAGTTTTCTTGTTCTTAAGTCGGCATTGTGCCTTTTGTATTTAATTCCGATGCAATTTCTGTGTTTCATCGTCAATACGAAGGTCAGAGGGATTCAGTAAACCGGAAGTAAAGCATCGGAAAATATAACTAGTGTCACAGGAATGGTTCAAAACATAGACAGTAAGAAGAGTCAGTTTTCATGTACTTAAGTCCACATCGTGACTTTCCTATTTAATTCCGATCCAATTTCTGTGTTTCATCGTCAATAGGAAGGTCAAAGGGATACAGTAAACCTGAAGTGAAGCAACAGAATTTATAACTAGTGTCACAGGAGTGGTTCAAAACATAGACAGTAAGAAGAGTCAATTTTCTTGTCCTTAAGTCGGAATTGTGCCTTTTGTATTTAATTCCGATGCAATTTCTGTGTTTCATCGTCAATACGAAGGTCAGAGGGATACAGTAAACCTGAAGTGAAGCATCGGAAACTATAACTAGTGTCACAGGAATGGTTCAAAACATAGACAGTAAGAAGAGTCAGTTTTCTTGTACTTAAGTCGGCATTGTGACTTTTCTATTTAATTCCGATGCAATTTCTGTGTTTCATCGTCAAGAAGAAGGTCAGAGGGATACAGTAAACCTGAAGTGAAGCAACGGAATCTATAACTAGTGTCACAGGAATGGTTCAAATCATAGACAGTATGAAGAATCAGTTTTCTTGTCTTTGAGAAGAAGGCATTGTGCCTTTTGTATTGAATTTCGATGCAATTTCTGTGTTTCGTCTTCAATAAGAAGGTCAGAGGGATACAGTAAACCTGATGTGAAGCATCGGAATCTATAACTAGTCTCACAGGAATGGTTCAAAACATAGACAGTAAGAAGAATCAGTTTTCTTGTACTTAAGTAGGCATTGTGCCTTTTGTATTGAATTTCGATGCAAATACTGTGTTTCGTCGTTAATAAGAAGGTCAAAGAGATACAGTAAACCTGAAGTGAAGCATCGGAATCTATAACTAGTGTCACAGGAATGGTTCAAAACATAGACATTAAGAAGAGTCAGATTTCTTGTACTTAATTCGGCATAGTGCCTAATGTATTTAATTCCGATGCAATTTCTGTGTTTCATCTTCAATAAGAGGGTCAATGGGATACAGTAAACCTGAAGTCAAGCATCGGAATCTATAACTAGTGTCACAGGAGTGGTTCAAAGCATAGACAGTAAGAAGAGTCAGTTTTCCTGTTCTTAAGTCGGCATTGTGCCTTTTGTATTTAATTCCGATGCAACTTCTGTGTTTCATCGTCAATACGAAGGTCAGAGGGATTCAGTAAACCTGAAGTGAAGCATCGGAAACTATAACTAATGTCACAGGAATGGTTCAAAACATAGACAGTAAGAAGAGTCAGTTTTCTTGTACTTAAGTCGGCATTGTGACTTTCCTATTTAATTCCGATGCAATTTCTGTGTGTCATCGTCAATAAGAAGGTCAGAGGGATACAGTAAACCTGAAGTGAAACAACAGAATTTATAACTAGTGTCACAGGAATGGTTCAAAATATAGACAGTAAGTTGAGCCTGCCTTCTTGTACTTGAGTCGGCATTGTGCCTATTGTATTTAATTCCGATGCAATTTCTGTGTTTCATCGTCAATAAGGAGGTCAGAGGGATACAGTGAACCTGAAGTGAAGCATCGGAATCTATATCTAGTGTCACAGGAATGGTTCAAAACATAGACAGTAAGAAGAGCCATTCTTCTTGTACTTGAGTCGGCATTGTGCCTTTAGTATTTAATTCATATGCAATTTCTGTGTTTCATCGTCAATAAGAAGGTCAGAGGGATACAGTAAACCTGAAGTGAAGCATCGGAATCTACAACTAGTGTCACAGGAATGGTTCAAAACATAGGCAGTAAGAAGAGTCAGTCTTCTTGTACATAAGTGGGCATTGTGCCTATTGTATTTAATTCCGATGCAATTTCTGTGTTTCATCGTCAATAAGAAAGTCAGAGGGGTCCAGTAAACCTGAAGTGAAGCTTTGGAATCTATAAATAGCGTCACAGGAATGGTTCAAAACATAGACAGTAAGAAGAGTCAGTGTTCTTGTACTTAAGTCGGCATTGTGATTTTTGTATTTAATTCCGATGCAATTTCAGCGTTTCATCGTCAATAAGTAGGTCAGAGGGATACAGTAAAGCTGAAGTGAAGCATCGGATTCTATAAGTAGTGTCACAGGAATGGTTCAAAACATAGACAGTGAGAAGAGTCAGTTTTCTTGTACTTAAGTAGGAATTGTGCCTTTTGTATTTAATTTCGATGCAATTTCTGTGTTTCGTCGTCAATAAGAAGGTCAGAGGGACACAGTAAACCTGAAGTGAAGCATCGGAATCTATAACTAGAGACACAGGAATGGTTCAGAACATAGGCAGTAAGAAGAGTCAGTTTTCTTGTACTTAGGTCTGCTTTGTCCCTTTTGTATTTAATTCCGATGCAATTTCTGAGTTTCATCGTCAATAAGAAGTTCCAAGTGATACAGTAAACCTGAAGAGAAGCATCGGAATCTAAAACCGGTCTCACAGGAAAGGTTCAAATCGTAAACAGTAAGAAGAGCCAGTCTTCTTGTACTTGAGTCGGCATTGATCGTTTTGTATTTAATTCCGATGCAATGTCTGTGTTTCATCGTCAATAAGAAGGGCAGAGGGATACAGTAAACCTGTAGTGAAGCATCGGAATCTATAACTAGTGTCGTAGGAATGGTTCAAAACATAGACAGTAAGAAGAGTCAGTTTTCTTGTACTTAAGTCGGCATTGTGCGTTTTGTATTTATTTCCGATGAAATTTCTGTGTTTCATCGTCAATAAGAAGGTCAGAGGGATACAGTAAACCTGAAGTGAAACATCGTAATCTATAACTAGTGTCACAGGAATGGCTCAATACATAGACAGTATGAAGTGTCCGTTTCCTTGTACTTAAGTCGGCATTGTGCCTTTTGTATTTAATTCTGATGCAATTTCTGTGTTTCATCGTCAATAAGAAGGTCAGAGGGATACAGTAAACCTGAAGTGAAGCTTCGGAATCTATAACTAGTGTTACAGGTATCGTGCAAAACACAGACAGTCAGAAGAGTCAGTTTACTTGTACTTAAGTCGGCATTGTGCCTTTTCTATTTAATTCCGATGCAATTTCTTTGTTTTATCCTCAATACGATGGTCACAGGGATACAGTAAACCTGAAGTGAAGCATCGGAATCTATAACTAGTGTCACAGGAATGGTTCAAAACATAGACAGTAAGAAGAATCAGTTTTCTTGTACTTAAGTAGGCATTGTGCCTTTTGTATTGAAATTCGATGCAATTACTGTGTTTCGTCGTTAATAAGAAGGTCACAGGTATACAGTAAACCTGAAGTGAAGCATCGGAATCTATAACTAGTGTCAAAGGAATGGATCAAAACATAGACATTAAGAAGAGTCAGTTTTCTTGTAATTAAGTCGGCATTGTGCCCTTTGTTTTTAATTCCGATGCAATTTCTGTGTTTCATCGTCAATACGAAGGTCAGAGGGATTCAGTAAACCTGAAGTGAAGCATCGGAAACTATAACTAGTGTCACAGGAATGGTTCAAAACATAGACAGTAAGAAGAGTCAGTTTTCTTGTACTTAAGTCGGCATTGTGACTTTCCTATTTAATTCCGATGCAATTTCTGTGTGTCATCGTCAATAAGAAGGTCAGAGGGATACAGTAAACCTGAAGTGAAACAACAGAATTTATAACTAGTGTCACAGGAATGGTTCAAAATATAGACAGTAAGATGAGCCTGCCTTCTTGTACTTGAGTCGGCATTGTGCCTATTGTATTTAATTCCGATGCAATTTCTGTGTTTCATCGTCAATAAGGAGGTCAGAGGGATACAGTGAACCTGAAGTGAAGCATCGGAATCTATATCTAGTGTCACAGGAATGGTTCAAAACATAGACAGTAAGAAGAGCCATTCTTCTTGTACTTGAGTCGGCATTGTGCCTTTAGTATTTAATTCATATGCAATTTCTGTGTTTCATCGTCAATAAGAAGGTCAGAGGGATACAGTAAACCTGAAGTGAAGCATCGGAATCTACAACTAGTGTCACAGGAATGGTTCAAAACATAGGCAGTAAGAAGAGTCAGTCTTCTTGTACATAAGTCGGCATTGTGCCTATTGTATTTAATTCCGATGCAATTTCTGTGTTTCATCGTCAATAAGAAAGTCAGAGGGGTCCAGTAAACCTGAAGTGAAGCTTTGGAATCTATAAATAGCGTCACAGGAATGGTTCAAAACATAGACAGTAAGAAGAGTCAGTGTTCTTGTACTTAAGTCGGCATTGTGATTTTTGTATTTAATTCCGATGCAATTTCAGCGTTTCATCGTCAATAAGTAGGTCAGAGGGATACAGTAAAGCTGAAGTGAAGCATCGGATTCTATAAGTAGTGTCACAGGAATGGTTCAAAACATAGACAGTGAGAAGAGTCAGTTTTCTTGTACTTAAGTAGGAATTGTGCCTTTTGTATTTAATTTCGATGCAATTTCTGTGTTTCGTCGTCAATAAGAAGGTCAGAGGGACACAGTAAACCTGAAGTGAAGCATCGGAATCTATAACTAGAGACACAGGAATGGTTCAAAACATAGGCAGTAAGAAGAGTCAGTTTTCTTGTACTTAGGTCTGCTTTGTCCCTTTTGTATTTAATTCCGATGCAATTTCTGTGTTTCATCGTCAACAAGAAGGTCCAAGTGATACAGTAAACCTGAAGTGAAGCATCGGAATCTAAAACCGGTCTCACAGGAAAGGTTCAAATCGTAAACAGTAAGAAGAGCCAGTCTTCTTGTACTTGAGTCGGCATTGATCGTTTTGTATTTAATTCCGATGCAATGTCTGTGTTTCATCGTCAATAAGATGGTCAGAGGGATACAGTAAACCTGAAGTGAAGCATCGGAATCTATAACTAGTGTCACAGGAATGGTTCAAAGTATAGACAGTAAGGAGTGTCAGTTTCCTTGTACTTCAGTCGGCATTGTGCCTTTTGTACTTAATTCCGATACAATTTCTGTGTTTCATCGTCAATAAGAAGGGCAGAGGGATACAGTAAACCTGTAGTGAAGCATCGGAATCTATAACTAGCGTCGAAGGAATGGTTCAAAACATAGACAGCAAGAAGAGTCAGTTTTCTTGTACTTAAGTCGGCATTGTGCCTTTTGTATTTATTTCCGATCAAATTTCTGTGTTTCATCGTCAATAAGAAGGTCAGAGGGATACAGTAAACCTGAAGTGAAGCATCGTAATCTATAACTAGTGTCACAGGAATGGCTCAATACATAGACAGTATGAAGTGTCCGTTTCCTTGTACTTAAGTCGGCATTGTGCCTTTTGTATTTAATTCTGATGCAATTTCTGTGTTTCATCGTCAATAAGAAGGTCAGAGGGATAAAGTAAACCTGAAGTGAAGCTTCGGAATTTATAACTAGTGTTACAGGTATCGTGCAAAACATAGACAGTCAGAAGAGTCAGTTTACTTGTACTTAAGTCGGCATTGTGCCTTTTCTATTTAATTCCGATGCAATTTCTTTGTTTTATCCTCAATACGATGGTCACAGGGATACAGTAAACCTGAAGTGAAGCATCGGAATCTATAACTAGTGTCACAGGAATGGTTCAAAACATAGACAGTAAGAAGAATCAGTTTTCTTGTACTTAAGTAGGCATTGTGCCTTTTGTATTGAAATTCGATGCAATTACTGTGTTTCGTCGTTAATAAGAAGGTCAGAGGTATACAGTAAACCTGAAGTGAAGCATCGGAATCTATAACTAGTGTCAAAGGAATGGATCAAAACATAGACATTAAGAAGAGTCAGTTTTCTTGTAATTAAGTCGGCATTGTGCCCTTTGTTTTTAATTCCGATGCAATTTCTGTGTTTCATCGTCAATAAGAAGGTCCATGGGATACAGTAAACCTGAAGTGAAGCATAGGAATCTATAACTAGTGTCACAGGAGTGGTTCAAAACATAGACAGTAAGAAGAGTCAATTTTCTTCTTCTTAAGTCGGAATTGTGCCTTTTGTATTTAATTCCGATGCTATTTCTGTGTTTCATCGTCAATACGAAGCTCAGAGGGATACAGTAAAACTGAAGTGAAGCATCGAAAACTATAACTAGTGTCTCAGGAATGGTTAAAAACATAGACAGTAAGAAGAGTCAATTTTCTTGTACTAAAGACGGCATTGTGACTTTTCTATTTAATTCCGATGCAATTTCTGTGTTTCGTCGTCAAGCAGAAGGTCAGAGGGATACAGTAAACCTGAAGTGAAGCAACGGAATCTATAACTAGTGTCACAGGAATGGTTCAATTCATAGACAGTAAGAAGAATCAGTTTTCTTGTCCTTGAGAAGAAGGCATTATGTCTTTTGTATTGAATTTCGATGCAATTTCTGTGTTTAGTCTTCAATAAGGAGGTCAGAGGGATACAGTAAACCTGAAGTGAAGCATCGGAATCTATAACTAGTGTCACAGGAATGGTTCAAAACATAGACAGTAAGAAGAACAGTTTTCTTGTACTTACGTAGGCATTGTGCCTTTTGTATTGAATTTCGATGCAAATACTGTGTTTCGTCGTTAATAAGAAGGTCAAAGGGATGCAGTAAACCTGAAGTGAAGCATCGGAATCTATAACTAGTGTCACAGGAATGGTTCAAAACATAGACATTAAGAAGAGTCAGATTTCTTGTACTTAATTCGGCATAGTGCCTAATGTATTTAATTCCGATGCAATTTCTGTGTTTCATCTTCAATAAGAGGGTCAATGGGATACAGTAAACCTGAAGTCAAGCATCGGAATCTATAACTAGTGTCACAGGAGTGGTTCAAAACATAGACGGTAAGAAGAGTCAGTTTTCTTGTTCTTAAGTCGGCATTGTGCCTTTTGTATTTAATTCCGATGCAATTTCTGTGTTTCATCGTCAATACGAAGGTCAGAGGGATTCAGTAAACCGGAAGTAAAGCAACGGAAAATATAATTAGTGTCACAGGAATGGTTCAAAACATAGACAGTAAGAAGAGTCAGTTTTTCTTGTACTTAAGTCGGCATTGTGACTTTCCTATTTAATTCCGATCCAATTTCTGTGTTTCATCGTCAATAGGAAGGTCAGAGGGATACAGTAAACCTGAAGTGAAGCAACAGAATTTATAACTAGTGTCACAGGATTGGTTCAAAGTATAGACAGTAAGATGAGCAAGCCTTCTTGTACTTGAGTCGGCATTGTGCCTTTTGTATTTAATTCCGATGCAATTTCTGTGTTTCATCGTCAATAAGGAGGTCAGAGGGATACACTGAACCTGAAGTGAAGCATCGGAATCTATATCTAGTGTCACAGGAATGGTTCAAAACATAGACAGTAAAAAGAGCCAGTCTTCTTGTACTTGAGTCGGCATTGTGCATTTTGTAGTGAATTCCGATGCAATTTCTGTATCTCATCGTCAATAGGAGGGTCAGAGGGATACTGTAAACCTGAAGTGAAGCATAGGAATCTATAACTAGTGTCACAGGAATGGTTCAAAACATAGACAATAAGAACAGTCAGTATTCTTGTACTTAAGTCGGCATTGTGCCCTTTGTATTTAATTCCGATGCAATTTCTGTGTTTCATCGTCAATAAGAAGGTCAGAGTTATACAGTAAATCTGAAGTGAAGCATCAGAATCTGTAACTAATGTCACAGGAATGGTTCAAATCATAGACAGTGAGAGGAGTCAGTTTTCTTGTACATAAATCGGCATTGTGCCTATTCTATTTAATTCCGATGCAATTTCTGTGTTTCATCGTCAATAAGAAGGTCAGAGGGATACAGTAAACCTGAAGTGAAGCATCGGAATCTATAACCAGTGTTACAGGAATGGTTCAAAACAATGACAGTAAGAAGAGTAAGTTTACTTGTACTTAAGTCGGCATTGTGCACTTTCTATTTAATTCCGATGCAATTTCTGTGTTTCATCCTCAATACGATGGTCACAGGGATACAGTAAACCTGAAGTGAAGCATCGGAATCTATAACTAGTGTCACAGGAATGGTTCAAAACATAGACAGTAAGAAGAATCAGTTTTCTTGTACTTAAGTAGGCATTGTGCCTTTTGTATTGAATTTCGATGCAATTACTGTGTTTCGTCGTTAATAAGAAGGTCAGAGTGATACAGTAAACCTGAAGGGAAGCATCGGAAACTATGTCTAGTGTCACAGGAATGGTTCATAACATAGACATTAAGTAGAGTCAGTTATCTTGTACTTAAGTCGGCATTGTGCCTTTTCTATTTAATTCCGATTCAATTTCTGTGTTTCATCGTCAATAAGAAGGTCCATGGGATACAGTAAACCTGAAGTGAAGCATCGGAATCTATAACTAGTGTCACAGGAGTGGTTCAAAACATAGACAGTAAGAAGAGTCAATTTTCTTGTCCTTAAGTCGGAATTGTGCCTTTTATATTTAATTCCGATGCAATTTCTGTGTTTCATCGTCAATACGAAGGTCAGAGGGATACAGTAAACCTGAAGTGAAGCATCGGAAACTATAACTAGTGTCACAGGAATGGTTCAAAACATAGACAGTAAGAAGAGTCAGTTTTCTTGTACTTAAGTCGGCATCGTGACTTTTCTATTTAATTCCGATGCAATTTCTGTGTTTCATCGTAAAGAAGAAGGTCAGAGGGATACAGTAAACCTGAAGTGAAGCAACGGAATCTATAACTAGTGTCACAGGAATGGTTCAAATCATAGACAGTATGAAGAATCAGTTTTCTTGTCTTTGAGAAGAAGGCATTGTGCCTTTTGTATTGAATTTCGATGCAATTTCTGTGTTTCGTCTTCAATAAGAAGGTCAGAGGGATACAGTAAACCTGATGTGAAGCATCGGAATCTATAACTAGTCTCACAGGAATGGTTCAAAACATAGACAGTAAGAAGAATCAGTTTTCTTGTACTTAAGTAGGCATTGTGCCTTTTGTATTGAATTTCAATGCAATTACTGTGTTTCGTCGTTAATAAGAAGGTCAAAGGGATACAGTAAACCTGGAGTGCAGCATCGGAATCTATAACTAGTGTCACAGGAATGGTTCAATACATAGGCATTAAGAAGAGTCAGTTTTCTCGTACTTAAGTCGTCATTGTGCCTATTATATTAAATTCTGATGCAATTTCTGTGTTTCATCGTCAATAAGAAGGTCAATGGGATACACTAAACCTGAAGTGAAGCATCGGAATCTATAACTAGTGTCACAGGAGTGGTTCAAAGCATAGACAGTAAGAAGAGTCAGTTTTCTTGTTCTTAAGTCGGCATTGTGCCTTTTGTATTTAATTCCGATGCAATTTCTGTGTTTCATCGTCAATACGAAGGTCAGAGGGATTCAGTAAACCTGAAGTGAAGCATCGGAAACTATAACTAGTGTCACAGGAATGGTTCAAAACATAGACAGTAAGAAGAGTCAGTTTTCTTGTACTTAAGTCGGCATTGTGACTTTCTTATTGAATTCCGATGCAATTTCTGTGTGTCATCGTCAATAAGAAGGTCAGAGGGATACAGTAAACCTGAAGTGAAACAACAGAATTTATAACTAGTGTCACAGGAATGGTTCAAAATATAGACAGTAAGATGAGCCTGCCTTCTTGTACTTGAGTCGGCATTGTGCCTATTGTATTTAATTTCGATGCAATTTCTGTGTTTCATCGTCAATAAGGAGGTCAGAGGGATACAGTGAACCTGAAGTGAAGCATAGGAATCTATATCTAGTGTCACAGGAATGGTTCAAAACATAGACAGTAAGAAGAGCCATTCTTCTTGTACTTGAGTCGGCATTGTGCCTTTAGTATTTAATTCAGATGCAATTTCTGTGTTTCATCGTCAATAAGAAGGTCAGAGGGATACAGTAAACCTGAAGTGAAGCATCGGAATCTATAACTAGTGTCACAGGAATGGTTCAAAACATAGGCAGTAAGAAGAGTCAATCTTCTTGTACATAAGTCGGCATTGTGCCTATTGTATTTAATTCCGATGCAATTTCTGTGTTTCATCGGCAATAAGAAAGTCAGAGGGGTCCAGTAAACCTGAAGTGAACCTTTGGAATCTATAAATAGCGTCACAGGAATGGTTCAAAACATAGACAGTAAGAAGAGTGAGTGTTCTTGTACTTAAGTCGGCATTGTGATTTTTGTATTTAATTCCGATGCAATTTCAGCGTTTCATCGTCAATAAGTAGGTCAGAGGGATACAGTAAAGCTGAAGTGAAGCATCGGATTCTATAAGTAGTGTCACAGGAATGGTTCAAAACATAGACAGTGAGAAGAGTCAGTTTTCTTGTACTTAAGTAGGAATTGTGCCTTTTGTATTTAATTTCGATGCAATTTCTGTGTTTCGTCGTCAATAAGAAGGTCAGAGGGATACAGTAAACCTGAAGTGAAGCATCGGATTCTATAACTAGAGACACAGGAATGGTTCAAAACATAGACAGTAATAAGTGTCAGTTTTCTTGTACTTAGGTCTGCTTTGTCCCTTTTGTATTTAATTCCGATGCAATTTCTGTGTTTCATCGTCAATAAGAAGGTCCAAGTGATACAGTAAACCTGAAGTGAAGCATCGGAATCTAAAACCGGTCTCACAGGAAAGGTTCAAAACGTAAACAGTAAGAAGAGCCAGTCTTCTTGTACTTGAGTCGGCATTGATCGTTTTGTATTTAATTCCGATGCAATGTCTGTGTTTCATCGTCAATAAGATGGTCAGAGGGATACAGTAAACCTGAAGTGAAGCATCGGAATCTATAACTAGTGTCACAGGAAAGGTTCAAAGTATAGACAGTAAGAAGTGTCAGTTTCCTTGTACTTCAGTCGGCATTGTGCCTTTTGTACTTAATTCCGATACAATTTATGTGTTTCATCGTCAATAAGAAGGGCAGAGGGATACAGTAAACCTGTAGTGAAGCATCGGAATCTATAACTAGTGTCGAAGGAATGGTTCAAAACATAGACAGTAAGAAGAGTCAGTTTTCTTGTACTTAAGTCGGCATTGTGCCTTTTGTATTTATTTCCGATGAAATTTCTGTGTTTCATCGTCAATAAGAAGGTCAGAGGGATACAGTAAACCTGAAGTGAAGCATCGTAATCTATAACTAGTGTCACAGGAATGGCTCAATACATAGACAGTATGAAGTGTCTGTTTCCTTGTACTTAAGTCGGCATTGTGCCTTTTGTATTTAATTCCCACGCTATTTCTGTGTTTCATCGTCAATAAGAAGGTCAGAGGGTTACAGTAAAACTGAAGTGAAGCATCGGAATCTATAACTAGTGTAACAGGAATGGTTCAAAGCATAGACAGTAAGAAGAGTCAGTTTACTTGTACTTAATTCGGCTTTGTGACTTTTGTATTTCATTCCGATGCAATTTCTGTGTTTCATCGTCAATAAGAAGGTTAGAGGGATACAGTAAACCTGAAGTGATGCATCGGAATCTATAACTAGTGTCACAGGAATGGTTCAAAGCATAGACAGTAAGAAGAGTCAGTCTTCTTGTACTGTAGTCGTCATTGTGCCATATGTATTTAATTCCGAAACAATTCCTGTGTTCCATCGTCATTAAGAAGGTCAGGGGGATACAGTAAACCTAAAGTGAAGCATCGGAATCTATAACTAGTGTCACAGGAATGGTTCGAAACATAGACAGTAAGAAGAGTCAGTTTACTTGTACTTAAGTCGACATTGGGCCTTTTGTACTGAATTGCGATGCAAATTCTGTGTTTCGTCGTCAACAAGAAGGTCAGAGGGATACAGTAAACCTGAAGTGAAGCATCAGAATCTATAACTAGTGTCACAGGAATGGTTCAAAACATAGACAGTAAGAAGAGTCAGTTTCCTTTTACTTAAGTCGGCATTGTGCCTTTTCTATTGAATTCCGATGCAATTTCTGTGTTTCGTCGTCAATAAGAAGGTCAGAAGGATACAGTAAACATGAAGTGAAGCATCGGAATCTATAACTAGTGTGAAAGGAATGGATCAAAACATAGACATTAAGAAGAGTCAGTTTTCTTGTAATTAAGTCGGCATTGTGCCCTTTGTTTTTAATTCCGATGCAATTTCTGTGTTTCATCGTCAATAAGAAGGTCCATGGGATACAGTAAACCTGAAGTGAAGCATAGAAATCTATAACTAGTGTCACAGGAGTGGTTCAAAACATAGACAGTAAGAAGAGTCAATTTTCTTCTTCTTAAGTCGGAATTGTGCCTTTTGTATTTAATTCCGATGCTATTTCTGTGTTTCATCGTCAATACGAAGCTCAGAGGGATACAGTAAAACTGAAGTGAAGCATCGAAAACTATAACTAGTGTCTCAGGAATGGTTAAAAACATAGACAGTAAGAAGAGTCAATTTTCTTGTACTAAAGACGGCATTGTGACTTTTCTATTTAATTCCGATGCAATTTCTGTGTTTCGTCGTCAAGCAGAAGGTCAGAGGGATACAGTAAACCTGAAGTGAAGCAACGGAATCTATAACTAGTGTCACAGGAATGGTTCAATTCATAGACAGTAAGAAGAATCAGTTTTCTTGTCCTTGAGAAGAAGGCATTATGTCTTTTGTATTGAATTTCGATGCAATTTCTGTGTTAGTCTTCAATAAGGAGGTCAGAGGGATACAGTAAACCTGAAGTGAAGCATCGGAATCTATAACTAGTGTCACAGGAATGGTTCAAAACATAGACAGTAAGAAGAACAGTTTTCTTGTACTTACGTAGGCATTGTGCCTTTTGTATTGAATTTCGATGCAAAATACTGTGTTTCGTCGTTAATAAGAAGGTCAAAGGATGCAGTAAACCTGAAGTGAAGCATCGGAATCTATAACTAGTGTCACAGGAATGGTTCAAAACATAGACATTAAGAAGAGTCAGATTTCTTGTACTTAATTCGGCATAGTGCCTAATGTATTTAATTCCGATGCAATTTCTGTGTTTCATCTTCAATAAGAGGGTCAATGGGATACAGTAAACCTGAAGTCAAGCATCGGAATCTATAACTAGTGTCACAGGAGTGGTTCAAAAACATAGACGGTAAGAAGAGTCAGTTTTCTTGTTCTTAAGTCGGCATTGTGCCTTTTGTATTTAATTCCGATGCAATTTCTGTGTTTCATCGTCAATACGAAGGTCAGAGGGATCAGTAAACCGGAAGTAAAGCAACGGAAAATATAATTAGTGTCACAGAATGGTTCAAAACATAGACAGTAAGAAGAGTCAGTTTTCTTGTACTTAAGTCGGCATTGTGACTTTCCTATTTAATTCCGATCCAATTTCTGTGTTTCATCGTCAATAGGAAGGTCAGAGGGATACAGTAAACCTGAAGTGAAGCAACAGAATTTATAACTAGTGTCACAGGATTGGTTCAAAGTATAGACAGTAAGATGAGCAAGCCTCTTGTACTTGAGTCGGCATTGTGCCTTTTGTATTTAATTCCGATGCAATTTCTGTGTTTCATCGTCAATAAGGAGGTCAGAGGGATACACTGAACCTGAAGTGAAGCATCGGAATCTATATCTAGTGTCACAGGAATGGTTCAAAACATAGACAGTAAAAAGAGCCAGTCTTCTTGTACTTGAGTCGGCATTGTGCATTTTGTAGTGAATTCCGATGCAATTTCTGTATCTCATCGTCAATAGGAGGGTCAGAGGGATACTGTAAACCTGAAGTGAAGCATAGGAATCTATAACTAGTGTCACAGGAATGGTTCAAAGCATAGACAATAAGAACAGTCAGTATTCTTGTATTTAAGTCGGCATTGTGCCCTTTGTATTTAATTCCGATGCAATTTCTGTGTTTCATCGTCAATAAGAAGGTCAGAGTTATACAGTAAATCTGAAGTGAAGCATCAGAATCTGTAACTAATGTCACAGGAATGGTTCAAATCATAGACAGTGAGAGGAGTCAGTTTTCTTGTACATAAATCGGCATTGTGCCTATTCTATTTAATTCCGATGCAATTTCTGTGTTTCATCGTCAATAAGAAGGTCAGAGGGATACAGTAAACCTGAAGTGAAGCATCGGAATCTATAACCAGTGTTACAGGAATGGTTCAAAACAATGACAGTAAGAAGAGTAAGTTTACTTGTACTTAAGTCGGCATTGTGCACTTTCTATTTAATTCCGATGCAATTTCTGTGTTTCATCCTCAATACGATGGTCACAGGGATACAGTAAACCTGAAGTGAAGCATCGGAATCTATAACTAGTGTCACAGGAATGTTCAAAACATAGACAGTAAGAAGAATCAGTTTTCTTGTACTTAAGTAGGCATTGTGCCTTTTGTATTGAATTTCGATGCAATTACTGTGTTTCGTCGTTAATAAGAAGGTCAGAGTGATACAGTAAACCTGAAGGGAAGCATCGGAAACTATGTCTAGTGTCACAGGAATGGTTCATAACATAGACATTAAGTAGAGTCAGTTATCTTGTACTTAAGTCGGCATTGTGCCTTTTCTATTTAATTCCGATTCAATTTCTGTGTTTCATCGTCAATAAGAAGGTCCATGGGATACAGTAAACCTGAAGTGAAGCATCGGAATCTATAACTAGTGTCACAGGAGTGGTTCAAAACATAGACAGTAAGAAGAGTCAATTTTCTTGTCCTTAAGTCGGAATTGTGCCTTTTATATTTAATTCCGATGCAATTTCTGTGTTTCATCGTCAATACGAAGGTCAGAGGGATACAGTAAACCTGAAGTGAAGCATCGGAAACTATAACTAGTGTCACAGAATGGTTCAAAACATAGACAGTAAGAAGAGTCAGTTTTCTTGTACTTAAGTCGGCATCGTGACTTTTCTATTTAATTCCGATGCAATTTCTGTGTTTCATCGTAAAGAAGAAGGTCAGAGGGATACAGTAAACCTGAAGTGAAGCAACGGAATCTATAACTAGTGTCACAGAATGGTTCAAATCATAGACAGTATGAAGAATCAGTTTTCTTGTCTTGAGAAGAAGGCATTGTGCCTTTTGTATTGAATTTCGATGCAATTTCTGTGTTTCGTCTTCAATAAGAAGGTCAGAGGGATACAGTAAACCTGATGTGAAGCATCGGAATCTATAACTAGTCTCACAGGAATGGTTCAAACATAGACAGTAAGAAGAATCAGTTTTCTTGTACTTAAGTAGGCATTGTGCCTTTTGTATTGAATTTCAATGCAATTACTGTGTTTCGTCGTTAATAAGAAGGTCAAAGGGATACAGTAAACCTGGAGTGAAGCATCGGAATCTATAACTAGTGTCACAGGAATGGTTCAATACATAGGCATTAAGAAGAGTCAGTTTTCTCGTACTTAAGTCGGCATTGTGCCTATTATATTAAATTCTGATGCAATTTCTGTGTTTCATCGTCAATAAGAAGGTCAATGGGATACACTAAACCTGAAGTGAAGCATCGGAATCTATAACTAGTGTCACAGGAGTGGTTCAAAGCATAGACAGTAAGAAGAGTCAGTTTTCTTGTTCTTAAGTCGGCATTGTGCCTTTTGTATTTAATTCCGATGCAATTTCTGTGTTTCATCGTCAATACGAAGGTCAGAGGGATTCAGTAAACCTGAAGTGAAGCATCGGAAACTATAACTAGTGTCACAGGAATGGTTCAAAACATAGACAGTAAGAAGAGTCAGTTTTCTTGTACTTAAGTCGGCATTGTGACTTTCCTATTGAATTCCGATGCAATTTCTGTGTGTCATCGTCAATAAGAAGGTCAGAGGGATACAGTAAACCTGAAGTGAAACAACAGAATTTATAACTAGTGTCACAGGAATGGTTCAAAATATAGACAGTAAGATGAGCCTGCCTTCTTGTACTTGAGTCGGCATTGTGCCTATTGTATTTAATTCCGATGCAATTTCTGTGTTTCATCGTCAATAAGGAGGTCAGAGGGATACAGTGAACCTGAAGTGAAGCATAGGAATCTATATCTAGTGTCACAGGAATGGTTCAAAACATAGACAGTAAGAAGAGCCATTCTTCTTGTACTTGAGTCGGCATTGTGCCTTTAGTATTTAATTCAGATGCAATTTCTGTGTTTCATCGTCAATAAGAAGGTCAGAGGGATACAGTAAACCTGAAGTGAAGCATCGGAATCTATAACTAGTGTCACAGGAATGGTTCAAAACATAGGCAGTAAGAAGAGTCAATCTTCTTGTACATAAGTCGGCATTGTGCCTATTGTATTTAATTCCGATGCAATTTCTGTGTTTCATCGTCAATAAGAAAGTCAGAGGGGTCCAGTAAACCTGAAGTGAAGCTTTGGAATCTATAAATAGCGTCACAGGAATGGTTCAAAACATAGACAGTAAGAAGAGTGAGTGTTCTTGTACTTAAGTCGGCATTGTGATTTTTGTATTTAATTCCGATGCAATTTCAGCGTTTCATCGTCAATAAGTAGGTCAGAGGGATACAGTAAAGCTGAAGTGAAGCATCGGATTCTATAAGTAGTGTCACAGGAATGGTTCAAAACATAGACAGTGAGAAGAGTCAGTTTTCTTGTACTTAAGTAGGAATTGTGCCTTTTGTATTTAATTTCGATGCAATTTCTGTGTTTCGTCGTCAATAAGAAGGTCAGAGGGATACAGTAAACCTGAAGTGAAGCATCGGAATCTATAACTAGAGACACAGGAATGGTTCAAAACATAGACAGTAATAAGTGTCAGTTTTCTTGTACTTAGGTCTGCTTTGTCCCTTTTGTATTTAATTCCGATGCAATTTCTGTGTTTCATCGTCAATAAGAAGGTCCAAGTGATACAGTAAACCTGAAGTGAAGCATCGGAATCTAAAACCGGTCTCACAGGAAAGGTTCAAAACGTAAACAGTAAGAAGAGCCAGTCTTCTTGTACTTGAGTCGGCATTGATCGTTTTGTATTTAATTCCGATGCAATGTCTGTGTTTCATCGTCAATAAGATGGTCAGAGGGATACAGTAAACCTGAAGTGAAGCATCGGAATCTATAACTAGTGTCACAGGAATGGTTCAAAGTATAGACAGTAAGAAGTGTCAGTTTCCTTGTACTTCAGTCGGCATTGTGCCTTTTGTACTTAATTCCGATACAATTTATGTGTTTCATCGTCAATAAGAAGGGCAGAGGGATACAGTAAACCTGTAGTGAAGCATCGGAATCTATAACTAGTGTCGAAGGAATGGTTCAAAACATAGACAGTAAGAAGAGTCAGTTTTCTTGTACTTAAGTCGGCATTGTGCCTTTTGTATTTATTTCCGATGAAATTTCTGTGTTTCATCGTCAATAAGAAGGTCAGAGGGATACAGTAAACCTGAAGTGAAGCATCGTAATCTATAACTAGTGTCACAGGAATGGCTCAATACATAGACAGTATGAAGTGTCCGTTTCCTTGTACTTAAGTCGGCATTGTGCCTTTTGTATTTAATTCCCACGCTATTTCTGTGTTTCATCGTCAATAAGAAGGTCAGAGGGTTACAGTAAAACTGAAGTGAAGCATCGGAATCTATAACTAGTGTAACAGGAATGGTTCAAAGCATAGACAGTAAGAAGAGTCAGTTTACTTGTACTTAATTCGGCTTTGTGACTTTTGTATTTCATTCCGATGCAATTTCTGTGTTTCATCGTCAATAAGAAGGTTAGAGGGATACAGTAAACCTGAAGTGATGCATCGGAATCTATAACTAGTGTCACAGGAATGGTTCAAAGCATAGACAGTAAGAAGAGTCAGTCTTCTTGTACTGTAGTCGTCATTGTGCCATATGTATTTAATTCCGAAACAATTCCTGTGTTCCATCGTCATTAAGAAGGTCAGGGGGATACAGTAAACCTAAAGTGAAGCATCGGAATCTATAACTAGTGTCACAGGAATGGTTCGAAACATAGACAGTAAGAAGAGTCAGTTTACTTGTACTTAAGTCGACATTGGGCCTTTTGTACTGAATTGCGATGCAAATTCTGTGTTTCGTCGTCAACAAGAAGGTCAGAGGGATACAGTAAACCTGAAGTGAAGCATCAGAATCTATAACTAGTGTCACAGGAATGGTTCAAAACATAGACAGTAAGAAGAGTCAGTTTCCTTTTACTTAAGTCGGCATTGTGCCTTTTCTATTGAATTCCGATGCAATTTCTGTATTTCGTCGTCAATAAGAAGGTCAGAAGGATACAGTAAACATGAAGTGAAGCATCGGAATCTATAACTAGTGTCACAGGAATGGTTCAAAACATAGACAGTAAGAAGAGTTAGTTTACTTGTACTTAAGTCGGCATTGTGTCTTTTGTATTTAATTCCGATGCAATTTCTGTGTTTCATCGTCAATAGGTAGGTCAGAGGGATACAGTAAACCTGAAGTGAAGCATCGGAATCTATAACTAGTGTCACAGGAATGGTTCAAATCTTAGACAGTAAGAAGAGTCAGTTTTCTTGTACTTAACCCGGCATTGTGCCTTTTCTATTTAATTCCGAAGCGCATTTCTGTGTTTTGTCGTGAATAAGAAGGTCCAAGGGATACAGTCAACCTGAAGTGAAGCATCGGAATCTAAAACCGGTCTCACAGGAATGGTTCAAAACATAGACAGTAAGAAGAGCCAGTCTACTTGTACTTGAGTCTGCATTGTGCCTTTTGAATTTAATTCCGATGCAATTTCTGTGTTTCATCGTCAATACGACGGTCAGAGGGATACAGTAAACCTGAAGTGAAGCATCGGAATCTATAACTAGTGTAACAGGAATGGTTCAAGACATAGACAGTAAAAAGGAGTCAGTTTCCTTGTACTTAAGTAGGCATTGTGCCTTTTGTATTTAATTCCGATGCAATTTCTGTGTTTCATCGTCAATAAGAAGGTCAGAGGGATACAGTAAACCTGAAGTGAAGCATCGGAATCTATAACTAGTGTAACAGGAATGGTTCAAAGCATAGACAGTAAGAAGAGTCAGTTTACTTGTACTTAATTCGGCTTTGTGACTTTTGTATTTCATTCCGATGCAATTTCTGTGTTTCATCGTCAATAAGAAGGTCAGAGGGATATAGTAAACCTGAAGTGAAGCATCGGAATCTATAACTAGTGTCACAGGAAAGGTTCAAAGCATAGACAGTAAGAAGAGTCAGTCTTCTTGAACTGTAGTCGTCATTGTGCCATATGTATTTAATTCCGAAACAATTCCTGTGTTTCATCGTCATTAAGAAGGTCAGGGGGATACAGTAAACCTGAAGTGAAGCATCGGAATCTATAACTAGTGTCACAGGAATGGTTCGAAACATAGACATTAAGAAGAGTCAATTTACTTGTACTTAAGTCGGCATTGGGCCTTTTGTACTGAATTCCGATGCTAATTCTGTGTTTCGTCGTCAAAAAGAAGGTCAGAGGGATACAGTAAACCTGAAGTGAAGCATCGGAATCTATAGCTAGTGTCACAGGAATGGTTCAAAACATAGACAGTAAGAAGAGTCAGTTTCCTTTTACTTAAGTCGGCATTGTGCCTTTTGTATTTAATTCCGATGCAATTTCTGTGTTTCATCGTCAATACGAAGGTCAGAGGGATTCAGTAAACCTGAAGTGAAGCATCGAAAACTATAACTAGTGTCACAGGAGCGGTTCAAAACATAGACAGTAAGAAGAGTCAGTTTTCTTGTACTTAAGTCGGCATTGTGACTTTCCTATTTAATTCCGATGCAATTTCTGTGTTTCATAATCAATAAGAAGGTCAGAGGGATACAGCAAACCTGAAGTAAAGCAACAGAATTTATAACTAGTGTCACAGGAATGGTTCAAATATAGACAGTAAGATGAGCCAGCCTTCTTGTACTTGAGTCGGCATTGTGCCTTTTCTATTTAATTCCGATGCAATTTATGTGTTTCATCGTCAATAAGAAGGTCAGAGGGATACAGTGAACTTGAAGTGAAGCATCGGAATCTATATCTAGTGTCACAGGAATGGTTCAAACATAGACAGTAAGAAGAGTCAGTCTTCTTGTACATAAGTCAGCATTGTGCCTATTGTATTTAATTCCGATGCAATTTCTGTGTTTCATCGTCAATAAGAAAGTCAGAGGGATCCAATAAACCTGAAGTGAAGCTTTGGAATCTATAACTAGTGTCACAGGAATGCTTCAAAACATAGACAGTAAGAGGAGTCAGTGTTGCTTGTACTTAAGTCGGCATTGTGATTTTTGTATTTAATTCCGATGCAATTTCTGCGTTTCATCGTCAATAAGTAGGTCAGAGGGGATACAGTAAACCTGAAGTGAAGCATCGGATCTATAACTAGTGTCACAGGAATGGTTTAAAACATAGACAGTAAGAAGAGTCAGTTTTCTTGTACTTAAGTTGGAATTGTGCCTTTTTGTATTTAATTCCGATGCAATTTCTGTGTTTCATCGTCAATAAGAAGGTCAGAGGGATACAGTAAACCTGAAGTGAAGCATCGGAATCTATAACTAGTGTAACAGGAATGGTTCAAAGCATAGACAGTAAGAAGAGTCAGTTTACTTGTACTTAATTCGGCTTTGTGGCTTTTGTATTTCATTCCGATGCAATTTCTGTGTTTCATCGTCAATAAGAAGGTCAGAGGGATATAGTAAACCTGAAGTGAAGCATCGGAATCTATAACTAGTGTCACAGGAAAGTTTCAAAGCATAGACAGTAAGAAGGGTCAGCCTTCTGAACTGTAGTCGTCATTGTGCCATATGTATTTAATTCCGAAACAATTCCTGTGTTTCATCGTCATTAAGAAGGTCAGGGGGATACAGTAAACCTGAAGTGAAGCATCGGAATGTATAACTAGATGTCACAGGAATGGTTCGAAACATAGACAGTAAGAAGAGTCAGTTTACTTGTACTTAAGTCGGCATTGGGCCGTTTGTACTGAATTCCGATGCAAATTCTGTGTTTCGTCGTCAAAAAGAAGGTCAGAGGGATACAGTAAACCTGAAGTGAAGCTTTGGAATCTATAACTAGTGTCACAGGAATGCTTCAAAACATAGACAGTAAGAGGAGTCAGTGTTCTTGTACTTAAGTCGGCATTGTGATTTTTGTATTTAATTCCGATGCAATTTCTGCGTTTCATCGTCAATAAGTAGGTCAGAGGGATACAGTAAACCTGAAGTGAAGCATCGGAATCTATAACTAGTGTCACAGGAATGGTTTAAAACATAGAGAGTAAGAAGAGTCAGTTTTCTTGTACTTTAGTCGGCATTGGGCCTTTTGTACTGAATTCCGATGCTAATTCTGTGTTTCGTCGTCAAAAAGAAGGTCAGAGGGATACAGTAAACCTGAAGTGAAGCATCGGAATCTATAGCTAGTGTCACAGGAATGGTTCAAATCATAGACAGTAAGAAGAGTCAGATTCCTTTTACTTAAGTCGGCATTGTGCCTTTTGTATTTAATTCCGATGCAATTTCTGTGTTTCATCGTCAATACGAAGGTCAGAGGGATTCAGTAAACCTGAAGTGAAGCATCGAAAACTATAACTAGTGTCACAGGAATGGTTCAAAACATAGACAGTAAGAAGAGTCAGTTTTCTTGTACTTAAGTCGGCATTGTGACTTTCCTAGTTAATTCCGATGCAATTTCTGTGTTTCATCGTCAATAAGAAGGTCAGAGGGATACAGCAAACCTGAAGTGAAGCAACAGAATTTATAACTAATGTCACAGGAATGGTTCAAAATATAGACAGTAAAATGAGCCAGCCTTCTTGTACTTGAGTCGGCATTGTGCCTTTTGTATTTAATTCCGATGCAATATATGTGTTTCATCGTCAATAAGAAGGTCAGAGGGATACAGTGAACTTGAAGTGAAGCATCGGAATCTATATCTAGTGTCACAGGAATGGTTCAAAACATAGACAGTGAGAAGAGTCAGTCTTCTTGTACATAAGTCAGCATTGTGCCTATTGTATTTAATTCCGATGCAATTTCTGTGTTTCATCGTCAATAAGAAAGTCAGAGGGATCCAGTAAACCTGAAGTGAAGCTTTGGAATCTATAACTAGTGTCACAGGAATGCTTCAAAACATAGACAGTAAGAGGAGTCAGTGTTCTTGTACTTAAGTCGGCATTGTGATTTTTGTATCTAATTCCGATGCAATTTCTGCGTTTCATCGTCAATTAGTAGGTCAGAGGGATACAGTAAACCTGAAGTGAAGCATCGGAATCTATAACTAGTGTCACAGGAATGGTTTAAAACATAGACAGTAAGAAGAGTCAGTTTTCTTGTACTTAAGTTGGAATTGTGCCTTTTGTATTTAATTCCGATGCAATTTCTGTGTTTCATCGTCAATAAGAAGGTCAGAGGGATACAGTAAACCTGAAGTGAAGCTTTGGAATCTATAACTAGTGTCACAGGAATGCTTCAAAACATAGACAGTAAGAGGAGTCAGTGTTCTTGTACTTAAGTCGGCATTGTGATTTTTGTATTTAATTCCGATGCAATTTCTGCGTTTCATCGTCAATAAGTAGGTCAGAGGGATACAGTAAACCTGAAGTGAAGCATCGGAATCTATAACTAGTGTCACAGGAATGGTTTAAAACATAGACAGTAAGAAGAGTCAGTTTTCTTGTACTTTAGTCGGCATTGGGCCTTTTGTACTGAATTCCGATGCTAATTCTGTGTTTCGTCGTCAAAAAGAAGGTCAGAGGGATACAGTAAACCTGAAGTGAAGCATCGGAATCTATAGCTAGTGTCACAGGAATGGTTCAAATCATAGACAGTAAGAAGAGTCAGATTCCTTTTACTTAAGTCGGCATTGTGCCTTTTGTATTTAATTCCGATGCAATTTCTGTGTTTCATCGTCAATACGAAGGTCAGAGGGATTCAGTAAACCTGAAGTGAAGCATCGAAAACTATAACTAGTGTCACAGGAATGGTTCAAAACATAGACAGTAAGAAGAGTCTGTTTTCTTGTACTTAAGTCGGCATTGTGACTTTCCTATTTAATTCCGATGCAATTTCTGTGTTTCATCGTCAATAAGAAGGTCAGAGGGATACAGCAAACCTGAAGTGAAGCAACAGAATTTATAACTAATGTCACAGGAATGGTTCAAAATATAGACAGTAAGATGAGCCAGCCTTCTTGTACTTGAGTCGGCATTGTGCCTTTTGTATTTAATTCCGATGCAATTTCTGTGTTTCATCGTCAAAAAGAAGGTCAGAGGGATACAGTAAACCTGAAGTGAAGCATCGGAATCTATAGCTAGTGTCACAGGAATGGTTCAAAACATAGACAGTAAGAAGAGTCAGTTTCCTTTTACTTAAGTCGGCATTGTGCCTTTTCAATTGAATTCCGATGCATTTTCTGTGTTTCGTCGTCAATAAGAAGGTCAGAGGGATACAGTAAACCTGAAGTGAAGCATCGGAATCTATAACTAGTGTCACAGGAATGGTTCAAAACACAGACAGTAAGAAGAGTCAGTTTACTTGTACTTAAGTCGGCATTGTGTCTTTTGTATTTAATTCCGATGCAATTTCTGTGTTTCATCGTCAACAGCTAGGTCAGAGGGATACAGTAAACCTGAAGTGAAGCATCGGAATCTATAACTAGTGTCACAGGAATGGTTCAAATCATAGACAGTAAGAAGAGTCAGGTTTCTTGTACGTAACCCGGCATTGTGCCTTTTCTATTTAATTCCGATGCGCATTTCTGTGTTTAGTCGTGAATAAGAAGGTCCAAGGGATACAGTCAACCTGAAGTGAAGCATCGGAATCTAAAACCGGTCTCACAGGAATGGTTCAAAACATAGACAGTAAGAAGAGCCAGTCTTCTTGTACTTGAGTCTGCTTTGTGCCTTTTGTATTTAATTCCGATGCAATTTCTGTGTTTCATCGTCAATAAGACGGTCAATAATTACTGCAAAGCATGATGGGAACGTCGTCAAAGATAGACACTACTCCAAGAGGTAGACCGAATGGCAAATCCTCCGTTGTTCGTAGAAACAATGCAAAGGGGTCAAAGGATTTTGGAGGACCCCAACCAACATATATGCAGCCCTCAACACTGAAATTTAAGAAAGCAACTATGTTTGCAATCCTAAATGTAAACTCTCTAATTAAAGTAGGAAAATTGAAATTATTGATTGAAAAGCTGAACCAGAAAGAAATTTTAATATGTGCATTACAAGAAACAAGGTTTTTAGATGAAACTGCTTTAGATTTTGAAAACTATCGTTTATTTAAAGGAAAACCAGGTAAAATCTTAATGAAACAAATGCCATACCTGGGAACAGCATTTCTGGTACATCACTCAATTTTAGATTCAGTTTCTAACTTCTACTCGAGTTCTGAGAGACTATCCATTCTTGAGATTAAATGTAAAAACAAAGGATACTCTATAATCAACTGCCATGCACCCATAAACCAGGACAACAAAAATAACCCGGAGAAAGTTGAAGAATTTTGGGAGATACTTGAAATGGAACTGGATAGATGCTCAAAGAAGAACATAAAAATGTTAGTAGGCGATTTTAACGCACAAATAGGAAGGGAGAAAAAATACCATGGAACAGTATGCCTCTTCCCAGGTCACAAAAGAACTTCAAAAAATGGAGAACGGCTTATAGAGGTATGTAGGCATTTCAACTTGAAAATAATGACAACACATTTCAAAAAGCTGAGCCGAAAAACTAAAACATGGAGATCACCAAATCCACTTCTCGGAGAATTCCAAATTGACCATGTGGCTATCTCACTTCATTGTCAAGAAGAAATTCAAAACACTAAAGTGCTGAAAAGCCTTGATGTTGATTCAGACCACTATTTGACTACGATTAAATTCAGACCACTCCCATTTCGAAAAGAGAAGAAAACCTTTTACAAAATTCCAAAATATAACACAGAAACGTTAAAAAATGAAGAAATTAAACAACGGTTTCAAAGAGTATTGCACAAAGATAGCGATGGCATATCCACAATAAATAAGGAAGCGGGATGGGAGGAGATCAAAAACGAAATAGTTGAAATAGCAAAAGAAAATTGTCTCGTGAAAAGAGTAAGAAGACATCCATGGTGGGACAATGAATGTGATGAGAACCTGGAGAAGAGACAGAAATTGTGGCAGAAATGGAACTCCACAAAAGATCCTCAAGATCTTGACAATTTTAAAATCCAGAGAAGAGAAACAGCTAAGCTTTTCCGTAATAAAAAAAGAAGACAATTTCAGGATAACCTAGAACAGGTTGAGGAAGACTTTAAAAGAAATAATTCTAGAGATTTCTACAAAACTTTTAGAAAACAGCTAACCAAATACCAATCCCCAAATTTATGTTTTAAAGATGAAGAGAACAAGCTAGGTTTGACAAACAAGACTAATTGTGAAATATTAGCAAAATATTTCGAGAATCTACTAAATTGTGAACCACCCAAAGATAAAATGAGTTTTGAAAACCACCGAAATACTAATACCGAGTCAAAACCTCCAGACGCTGAAGAAATAAAACACATAATACACAGTCTAAAAAACAATAAAGCCCCAGGTGAAGACTCCGTAGTACCAGAAATCCTAAAAATAATGGATACCAACTTCCCACAAGTTTTGGAACATTTGTTTAAGAAGATCTGGGACGAAGAAAGAATTCCTGAAGACTGGCAGTGTGCCCTGATACACCCACTACACAAAAAGGGGGATAAGATGAATGTTAATAATTATAGAGGGATCTCGCTACTACCAGTAGGATACAAAATTTTGTCAAGGAAATTACTTCAAATCGTGGAGCCAGTTCTGGATAAAAAAATAGGTGAATATCAAGCAGGTTTTAGACAAGGTAGATCCTGTGTTGAACAAATATTTAACCTGAAAACACTAATTCGTTACAGAATCTCAAGAGGCCAGAGATTTGCAATAGTATTTGTAGATTTCAAAAAAGCATACGACTCGGTAGATAGAGAAACATTACTGAAAGTATTGGAAGAATTTGGGGTCGATACGAAAACAATTCAAATTATCAAACAGACGCTAACAAACAGTAAGGCCAAAGTTAAATTTATGGGTGAAATTTCAAGGAAGTTCGAAAATAAAACAGGTGTTAGAAAAGGTGATGGTTTATCCCCAATCCTCTTCAACTGCGTACTGGGAAAGATATTGAGAATATGGAAAGAAGAACTCAAAGGCACCAAGAATGACATCAGAATTGGAACAAAAAAAGAAAAAATAGAAGTGGACTGTTTAGCTTTTGCAGACGATCTGGCAATAATTACAGAAAACGAAGAAATAGCTCAGAACTACCTGGAGAAACTACAAGAAGTTTCGGCCAGAGCTGGACTGCAAATTTCATTTGAAAAAACCGTGTATATGTCTAATCATAGAAATAACAAGAAAAATCTTATTACTAAATACGGCAATATTAAGAGAGTAGAAAAATTTAAGTATTTAGGTGAAATAATTCAAGTGAATGGTTTAGACAAGAGTGCAAACCAGGCGAGAGCAAGGAAAATGGAATTTGCTTTTCAAAAAACCAAAGACATATATAACAAAAAAACATTTCGATTCAAGCTAAATTAAGACATTATAAAACTGTCATTAGACCAGAATGCCTGTATGCATCGGAGTGCCTAACTCTTAACAAAAAGGGGGAAATAGAAAACATGGAAAAGAAAGAAAGGAAAATTTTGAGAAAAATATTAGGACCGAGAAAGATTGGAGAAGAGTACAAGCTAAGAGTAATAAGGAAATATACAAAACTATTGAGAAAGTGAGTGAGGCAATGCGTAAACGCAGACTAACTTTTTATGGTCACCTGTCGAGGATGCATGGAAACAGACTAACAAGAAAAGTGTTTGAACATAGTAACAGGAACGAAAAAACCAACAATAAATGGACACAGATGGTGAAAAAGGATTTGGCCTATTTTAATGTCACCCGTGAGTCAATCAGGGACAGGAAAAAGTTTAGACAAATAGTGAACGAAATTAAGTGTTTTCCAGAAGAAACGAAACTAAAGAATAATAACAGGAAATGGTCGGAAGAGCGGAGGAGGAACCACTCGAAAATGATGAGGAAATATTGGGAAGAGAGAAAATAAGATCAAAAAGCCGGGCAAGTGAATTGTTGAACGTGGTCCAAAGATGGCCGAAATCGAAAGAAGAAGAAGAAGAAGAAAACGGTCAGAGGGATACAGTAAACCTGAAATGAAGCATCGGAATCTATAACTAGTGTAACAGGAATGGTTCAAGACATAGACAGTAAAAAGGAGTCAGTTTCCTTGTACTTAAGTAGGCATTGTGCCTTTTGTATTTAATTCCGATGCAATTTCTGTGTTTCATCGTCAAGAAGAAGGTCAGAGGGATACAGTAAACATGAAGTGAAACAACGGAATCTATAACTAGTGTCACAGGAATGGCTCAAATCATAGACAGTAAGAAGAATCAGTTTTCTTGTCCTTGAGAAGAAGGCATTGTGCGTTTTGTATTAAATTTCGATGCAATTTCTGTGTTTCGTCTTCAATAAGAAGGTCAGAGGGATAATGTAAACCTGAAGTGAAGCATGGGAATCTATAACTAGTGTCACAGGAATGGTTCAAAAGATAGACAGTAAGAAGAATCAGTTTTCTTGTAGTTAAGTAGGCATTGTGCCTTTTGTATTGATTTCGATGCAATTACTGTGTTTCGTCGTTAATGAGAAGGTCAAAGGGATACAGTAAACCTGAAGTGAAGCATCGGAATCTATAACTAGTGTCACAGGAATGGTTCAAAACATAGACATTAAGAAGAGTCAGTTTTCTTGTACTGAAGACGGCATTGTGCCTATTGTATTTAATTCCTATGCAATTTCTGTGTTTCATCGTCAATGAGAAGGTCAATGGGATACAGTAAACCTGAAGTGAAGCATCGGAATCTATAACTAGTGTCACAGGAGTGGTTCAAAACATAGACAGTAAGAAGAGTCAGTTTTCCTGTTCTTAAGTCGGCATTGTGCCTTTTGTATTTAATTCCGACGCAATTTCTGTGTTTCATCGTTAATACGAAGGTCAGAGGGATTCAGCAAACCTGAAGTGAAGCATCGGAAACTATAACTAGTGTCACAGGAATGGTTCAAAACATTGACAGTAAGAAGAGTCAGTTTTCTTGTACTTAAGTCGGCATTGTGACTTTCCTATTTAATTCCGATGCAATTTCTGTGTTTCATCGTCAATAAGAAGGTCAGAGGGATACAGTAAACCTGAAGTGAAGCAACAGAATTTATAACTAGTGTCACAGGAATGGTTCAGAATATAGACAGTAAGATGAGCCAGCCTTCTTGTACTTGAGTCGGCATTCTGCCTTTTGTATTTAATTCCGATGCAATTTATGTGTTTCATCGTCAATAAGAAGGTCAGAGGGATACAGTGAACCTGAAGTGAAGCATCGGAATCTATATCTAGTGTCACAGGAATGGTTCAAAACATAGACAGTAAGAAGAGTCAGCTTTCTTGTACTTAAGTCGGCATTGTGCCTTTTGTATTTAATTCCGATCCAATTTCTGTGTTTCATCGTCAATAAGAAGGTCAGAGTGATACAGTAAACCTGAAGTGTAGTATCTGAATCCATAACTAGTGTCACAGGAATGGTTCAAATTATAGACAGTAATAAGTGTCAGTTTTCTTGTACTTAAGGCGGCATTGTGCCTAGTGTACTTAATTCTGATACAATTTCTGTGTTTCATCGTCCATATGAAGGGCAGAGGGATACAGTAAACCTGAAGTGAAGCATCGGAATCTATAACTAGTGTCGCAGGAATGGTTCAAAACATAGACAGTAAGAAGAGTCAGTTTTCTTGTACTTAAGTCGGCATTGTGCCTTTTGTATTTATTTCCGATGAAATTTCTGTGTTTCATCGTCAATAAGAAGGTCAGAGGGATACAGTAAACCTGAAGTGAAGCATCGTAATCTATAACTAGTGTCACAGGAAGGGCTCCATACATAGACAGTATGAAGTGTCAGTTTTCTTGTACTTAAGTCGGCATTGGGCCTTTCGTATATAATTCCGATGCAATTTCTGTGTTTCATCGTCAATAAGAAGGTCAGAGGGATACAGTGAACCTGAAGTAAAGCATCGGAATCTAAACCTAGTGTAACAGGAATGGTTCAAAACATAGACAGTAAGAAGAGTCAGATTTCATGTACTTAAGTGGGCATTGTGCCCTTTGTATTTAATTCCGATGCAATTTGTATGTTTCATCGTCAATAAGAAGGTCAGAGGGATACAGTAAACCTGAAGTGAAGCATCAGAATCTGTAGCTAATGTCACAGGAATGGTTCAAAACATAGGCAGTAAGAAGAGTCAGTTTTCTTGTACTTAAATCGGCATTGTGTATTTTGTATTTAATTCCGATGCAATTTCTGTGTTTCATCGTCAATAAGAAAGTCAGAGGGATACAGTAAACCTGAAGTGAAGCATCGAAATCTATAACTAGTGTCACAGGAATGGTTCAAAACATAGTCAGTAAGAAGAGTCAGTTTTCTTGTACTTAAGTCGGCATTGTGCCTTTTGTATTTATTACCGATGAAATTTCCGTGTTTCATCGTCAATAAGAAGGTCAGAGGGATAGAGAAAACCTGAAGTGAAGCATCGTAATCTATAACTAGTGTCACAGGAATGGCTCAATACATAGACAGTAAGAAGTGTCCGTTTTCTTGTACTTAAGTCGGCATTGTGCCTTTTGTATTTAATTCCGATGCAATTTCTGTGTTTCATCGTCAATAAGAAGGTCAGAGGGATACAGTAAACCTGAAGTGAAGCATCGGAATCTATAACTAGTGTAACAGGAATGGTTCAAATCATAGACAGTAAGAAGTGTCAGTTTACTTGTACTTATTTCGGCTTTGTGACTTTTGTATTTCATTCCGATGCAATTTCTGTGTTTCATCGTCAATAGGTAGGTCAGAGGGATACAGTAAACCTGAAGTGAAGCAACGGAATCTATAACTAGTGCCACAGGAATGGTTCAAATCATAGACAGTAAGAAGAGTCAGTTTTCGTGTACTTAACCCGGCATTGTGCCTTTTCTATTTAATTCCGATGCAATTTCTGTGTTTTGTCGTGAATATGAAGGTCCAAGGGATACAGTAAACCTGAAGTGAAGCATCGGAATCTAAAACCGGTCTCACAGGAATGGTTCAAAACATAGACAGTAAGAAGAGCCAGTCTTCTTGTACTTGAGTCTGCATTGTGCCTTTTGTATTTAATTCCGATGCAATTTCTGTGTATCATCGTGAATAAGACGGTCAGAGGAATACAGTAAACCTGAAGTGAGGCATCGGAATCTATAACTAGTGTCACTGGAATGGTTCAAAACATAGACAGTAGGAAGAGTTAGCTTTCTTGTACTTAATCCGGCATTGTGCCTTTTCTATTTAATTCCGATGCAATTTGTGTATTTCGTCGTGAATCAGAAGGTCCAAGGGATACAGTAAACCTGAAGTGAACCATCGGAATCTATAAATAGTGTTACAGGAATGGTTCAAAAGAAAGACAGTAAGAAGAGTCAGTTTTCATGTACTTAGGTCTGCAATGTCGCTTTGTATTTAATTCCGATGCAATTTCTGTGTTTCGTCGTCAATAAGAAGGTCTAAGGGATACAGTAAACCTGAAGTGAAGCATCGGAATCTATAACTAGTGTCACAGGAGTGGTTCAAAACATAGACAGTAAGAAGAGCCAGTCTTCTTGTACTTGAGTCGGCATTGATCCTTTTGTATTTAATTCCGATGCAATTTCTGTGTTTCATCGTCTATAAGAAGGTCAGAGGGATACAGTAAACCTGAAGTGAAGCTTCAGAATCTGTAACTAATGTCACAGGTTGTTTAATACATAGACAGTAAGAAGAGTCAGTTTTCTTGTACTTAATTCGGCATTGTGCTTTTGTATTTAATTCCGGTGCAATATCTGAGTTTCATCGTCAATAAGAAGGTCAATGAGATACAATAAACCTGAAGTGAAGCATCGGAATCTATAACTAGTGTCACAGGAGTGGTTCAAAACATAGACAGTAAGAAGAGGTAGTTTTCTTGTTCTTAAGTCGGCACTGTGCCTTTTGTATTTAATTCCGATGCAATTTCTGTGTTTCATCGTCAATACGAGGGTCAGATGGATTCAGTAAACCTGAAGTGAAGCATCGGAAACTATAACTAGTGTCACAGGAATGGTTCAAAACATAGACAGTAAAAAGAGTCAGTTTTCTTGTACTTAAGTCGGCATTGTGACTTTCCTATTTAATTCCGATGCAATGTCTGTGTTTCATCGTCAATAAGAAGGTCAGAGGGATAGAGTAAACCTGAAGTGAAAAACAGAATTTATAACTAGTGTCACAGGAATGGTTCAAAATATGGACAGTAAGATGAGCCAGCCTTCTTGTACTTGAGTCGGCATTGTGATTTTTGTATTTAATTCCGATGCAATTTCTGCGTTTCATCGTCAATAAGTAGGTCAGAGGGATACAGTAAACCTGAAGTGAAGCATCGGAATCTATAACTAGAGACAAGGAATGGTTCAAAACGTAGACAGTAAGAAGTGTCCGTTTTCTTGAACTTAAGTCGGCATTGTGCCTTTTGTATTGAATTCCGATGCAATTTCTGTGTTTCATCGTCAATAAGAAGGTCAGAGGGATACAGTGAACCTGAAGTGGAGCATCGGAATCTATAACTAGTGTAACAGGAATGGTTCAAAACATAGACAGTAAGAAGGGTGAGATTTCTTGTACTTAAGTCGGCATTGTGCCCTTTGTTTTTAATTCCGATGCAATTTCTATGTTTCATCGTCAATAAGAAGGTCAGAGTGATATAGTAAACCTGAAGTGAAGCATCAGAATCTGTAACTAATGTCACAGGAATGGTTCAAAACATAGACAGTAAGAAGAGTCAGTTTTCTTGTACTTAAATCGGCATTGTGCTTTTTGTATTTAATTCCGATGCAATTTTTGTGTTTCATCGTCAATAAGAAGGTCAGAGAGATACAGTAAACCTGAAGTGAAGTATCGGAATCTATAACTAGTGTCACAGGAATGGTTCAAAACATAGACAGTAAGAAGAGTCAGTTTTCTTGTACTTGAGTCGGCATTGTGCCTTTTGTACTGAATTCCGATGCAAATTCTGTGTTTTGTCGCCAATAAGAAGGTCAGAGTGATACAGTAAACCTGAGGTGAAGCGTCGGAATCTATAACTAGTGTCAGAGGAATGGTTCAAAACACAGACAGTAAGAAGAGTAAGTTTACTTGTACTTAAGTCGGCATTGTGTCTTTTGTATTTAATTCCGATGCAATTTCTGTGTTTCATCGTCAATAGGTAGGTCAGAGGGATACAGTAAACGTGAAGTGAAGCATCGGAATCTATAACTAGTGTCACAGGAATGGTTCAAATCATAGACAGTAAGAAGAGTCAGTTTTCTTGTACTTAACCCGGCATTGTGCCTTTTCTTTTTAATTCCGATGCAATTTCTGTGTTTTGTCGCGAATAAGAAGGTCCAAGGGATACAGTAAACCTGAAGTGAAGCATCGGAATCTAAAACCGGTCTCACAGGAATGGTTCAAAGCATAGACAGTATGAAGAGCAAGTCTTCTTGTACTTGAGTCTGCATTGGGCATTTTGTATTTAATTCCGATGCAATTTCTGCGTTTCCTCGTCAATAAGACGATCAGAGGGATACAGTAAACCGGAAGTGAAGCATCGGAATCTATAACTAGTGTAACAGGAATGGTTCAAAACTTAGACAGTAAGAAGAGTCAGTTTACTAGTACTTAAGTCGGCATTGTGTATTTTGTATTTAATTCAGATGCAATTTCTGTGTTTCATCGTCAATAGGTAGGTCAGAGGGATACAGCAAACCTGAAGTGAGGCATCGGAATCTATAACTAGTGTCAGTGGAATGGTTCAAAACATAGACAGTAGGAAGAGTCAGTTTTCTTGTACTTAACCCGACATTGTGCCTTTTCTACTTAATTCCGATGCAATTTCTGTATTTCGTCGTGAATCAGAAGGTCCAAGGGATACAGTAAACCTGAAGTGAACCATCGGAAACAATAACTAGTGTTACAGGAATGGTTCAAAACATAGTCAGTAAGAAGAGTCAGTCTTCCTGGCCTTAAGTCGACATTGTGCCTTTTTTATTTAATTCCGATGCAATTTCTGTGTTTCATCGGCAATAAGGTCAGAGGGATACAGTAAACCTGAAGTGAAGCATCGGAATCTATAACTAGTGTCTCAGCAATGGTTCAAAACATAGACAGTAGGAAGAGTCAGTCTTCTTGTACTTCAGTCGGCATTGTGCCTTTTGTATTTAATTCCGATGCAATTTCTGTGTTTCATCGTCAATAATAAGGTAGGAGGGATACAGCAAACCTGAAGTGAAGCATCGGACTCTATAACTAGTGTCACAGAAATGGATCAAATCGTAGACAGTAGGAAGAGTCAGTCTTCTTATACTTAAGTCGGCATTGTGCCTTTTGTATTTAATTCCGATGCAATTTCTGTGTTTCATCGTCAATAAGAAGGTCCAAGGGGTACAGTAAACCTGAAGTGAAGCATCGGACTCCATAACTAGTGTCACAGAAATGGATCAAACATAGACAGTTGGAAGAGTCAGTCTTTTTATACTTAAGTCGGCATTGTGCCTTTTGTATTTTTTTCCTATGCAATTTCTGTGCTTCATCATCATTAAGAAGGTCCAAGGGAAACAGTAAACCTGAAGTCAAGCATCGTAATCTATAACTAGTGTCACAGGAATGGCTCAATACATAGGCAGTAAGAAGTGCCCGTTTTCTTGTACTTAAGTCGGCATTGTGCCTTTTGTATTGAATTCCGATGCAATTTCTGTGTTTCATCGTCAATAAGAAGGTCAGAGGGATACAGTAAACCTGAAGTGAAGCATCGGAATCTATAACTAGTGTAACAGGAATGGTTCAAAACATAGACAGTAAGAAGAGTGAGTTTACTTGTACTTATTTCGGCTTTGTGACTTTTGTATTTCATTCCGATGCAATTTCTGTGTTTCATCGACAATAAGAAGGTCAGAGGGATACAGTAAACCTGAAGTGAAGCACCGGAATCTATAACTAGTGTCACAGGAAAGGTTCAAAGCATAGACAGTAAGAAGAGTCAGTCTTCTTGTACTTAAGTCGTCATTGTGCCATATGTATTTAATTCCGAAACAATTCCTGTGTTTAATCGTCAATAAGAAGGTCAGAGGGATACAGTAAACCTGAAGTGAAGCATCGGAATCTATAACTAGTGTCACAGGAATGGTTCAAAACATAGACAGTAAGAAGAGTCAGTTTACTTGTCCTTAACTCGGCAGTGGGCCTTTCGTATTTAATTCCGATGCAATTTCTGTGTTTCATCGTCAATAAGAAGGTCAGAGGGATACATTGAACCTGAAGTGAAGCATCGGAGTCTATAACTAGTGTAACAGGAATAGTTCAAAACATAGACAGTAAGAAGAGTCAGATTTCTTGTACTTAAGTCGGCATTGTGCCCTTTGTTTTTAATTCCGATGCAATTTCTATGTTTCATCGTCAATAAGAAGGTCAGAGGGATACAGTAAACCTGAAGTGAAGCATCAGAATCTGTAACTAATGTCAGAGGAATGGTTCAAAACATAGACAGTAAGAAGAGTCAGTTTTCTTGTACTTAAATCGGCATTGTGCCTTTTGTATTTAATTCCGATGCACTTTCTGTGTTTCATCGTCAATAAGAAGGTCAGAGGGATACAGTAAACCTGAAGTGAAGTATCGGAGTCTATAACTAGTGTCACAGGAATGGTTCAAACATAGACACTAAGAAGAGTCAGTTTTCTTTTACTTAAGTCCGCATTGTGCCCTTTGTACTGAATTCCGATGCAAATTCTGTGTTTTGTCGCCAATAAGAAGGTCAGAGGGATACAGTAAACCCGAAGTGAAGCATCGAAATCTATAACTAGCGTCACAGGAATGGTTCAAACATAGACAGTAAGAAGAGTCAGTTTCCTTTTACTTAAGTCGGCATTGTGCCTTTTCTATTGAATTCCGATGCAATTTCTGTGATTCGTCGTCAATAAGAAGGTCACTGTGATACAGTAAACCTGAAGTGAAGCGTCGGAATCTATAACTAGTGTCACACGAATGCTTCAAAACATAGACAGTAAGAAGAGTCAGTTTACTTGTCCTTAACTCGGCAGTGGGCCTTTCGTATTTAATTCCGATGCAATTTCTGTGTTTCATCGTCAATAAGAAGGTCAGAGGGATACAGTGAACCTGAAGTGAAGCATCGGAATCTATAACTAGTGTAACAGGAATGGTTCAAAACATAGACAGTAAGAAGAGTCAGATTTCTTGTACTTAAGTCGGCATTGTGCCCTTTGTTTTTAATTCCGATTCAATTTCTATGTTTCATCGTCAATAAGAAGGTCAGAGGGATACAGTAAACCTGAAGTGAAGCATCAGAATCTGTAACTAATGTCACAGGAATGGTTCAAAACATAGACAGTAAGAAGAGTCAGTTTTCTTGTACTTAACCCGGCATTGTGCCTTTTCTATTTAATTCCGATGCAATTTCTGTGTTTTGTCGCGAATAAGAAGGTCCAAGGGATACAGTAAACCTGAAGTGAAGCATCGGAATCGAAAACCGGTCTCACAGGAATGGTTCAAAACTTAGACAGTAAGGAGAGCCAGTCTTCTTGTACTTGAGTCTGCATTGTGCCATTTGTATTTAATTCCGATGCAATTTCGGTGTTTCCTCGTCAATAAGACGGTCAGAGGGATACAGTAAACCGGAAGTGAAGCATCGGAATCTATAACTAGTGTAACAGGAATGGTTCAAAACATAGACAGTAAGAAGAGTCGGTTTACTTGTACTTAAGTCGGAATTGTGTCTTTTGTTTTTAATTCAGATGCAATTTCTGTGTTTCATCGTCAGTAGGTAGGTCAGAAGCATACAGTAAACCTGAAGTGAGGCATCGGAGTCTATAACTAGTGTCAGTGGAATGGTTCAAAACATAGACAGTAGGAAGAGTCAGTTTTCTTGTACTTAACCCGACATTGTGCCTTTTCTACTTAATTCCGATGCAATTTCTGTATTTCGTCGTGAATCAGAAGGTCCAAGGGATACAGTAAACCTGAAGTGAACCATCGGAAACAATAACTAGTGTTACAGGAATGGTTCAAAACATAGACAGTAAGAAGATTCAGTTTTCATGTACTTAGGTCTGCATTGTCCCTTTTGTATTAAATTCCGATGCAATTTCTGTGTTTCGTCGTCAATAAGAAGGTCCAAGGGATACAGTAAACCTGAAGTGAAGCATCGGAATCTAAAACCGGTCTCACAGGAAAGGTTCAAAACGTAAACAGTAAGAAGAACCAGTGTTCTTGTACTTGAGTCGGCATTGATCTTTTTGTATTTAATTCCGATGCAATGTCTGTGTTTCATCGTCAATAAGAAGGTCAGAGGGATACAGTAAACCTGAAGTGAAGCATCGGAACCTATAACTAGTGTCACAGGAATGGTTCAAAACATAGTCAGTAAGAAGAGTCAGTCTTCCTGTCCTTAAGTCGGCATTGTGCCTTTTTTATTTAATTCCGATGCAATTTCTGTGTTTCATCGGCAATAAGGTCAGAGGGATACAGTAAACCTGAAGTGAAGCATCGGAATCTATAACTAGTGTCTCAGCAATGGTTCAAAACATAGACAGTAGGAAGAGTCAGTCTTCTTGTACTACAGTCGGCATTGTGCCTTTTGTATTTAATTCCGATGCAATTTCTGTGTTTCATCGTCAATAGTAAGGTCAGAGGGATACAGTAAACCTGAAGTGAAGCATCGGACTCTATAACTAGTGTCACAGAAATGGATCAAACCATAGACAGAAGGAAGAGTCAGTCTTCTTATACTTAAGTCGGCATTGTGACTTTTGTATTTAATTCCGATGCAATTTCTGTGTTTCATCGTCAATAAGAAGGTCCAAGGGATACAGTAAACCTGAAGTGAAGCATCGAAATCTATAACTAGTGTCACCGAAATGGTTCAAAATATAGACAGTAAGAAGAGTCAGTCTTCTTGTTCTTAAGTCGGCATTGTGCCTTTTGTATTTCATTCCGATTCAATTTCTGTGATTCATCGTCAATATGAAGGTCCAAGGGGTACAGTAAACCTGAAGTGAAGCATCGGACTCCATAACTAGTGTCACAGAAATGGATCAAACATAGACAGTAGGAAGAGTCAGTCTTTTTATACTTAAGTCGGCATTGTGCCTTTTGTATTTATTTCCGATGCAATTTGTGTGTTTCATCATCATTAAGAAGGTCCAAGGGAAACAGTAAACCTGAAGTGAAGCATCGTAATCTATAACTAGTGTCACAGGAATGGCTCAATACATAGGCAGTAAGAAGTGCCCGTTTTCTTGTACTTTAGTCGGCATTGTGCTTTTTGTATTGAATTCCGATGCAATTTCTGTGTTTCATCGTCAATAAGAAGGACAGAGGGATACAGTAAACCTGAAGTGAAGCATCGGAATCTGTAACTAATGTCACAGGAATGGTTCAAAACATAGACAGTAAGAAGAGTCAGTTTTCTTGTACTTAAATCGGCATTGTGTATTTTGTATTTAATTCCGATGCAATTTCTGTGTTTCATCGTCAATAAGAAAGTCAGAGGGATACAGTAAACCTGAAGTGAAGCATCGAAATCTATAACTAGTGTCACAGGAATGGTTCAAAACATAGTCAGTAAGAAGAGTCAGTTATCTTGTACTTAAGTCGGCATTGTGCCTTTTGTATTTATTACCGATGAAATTTCCGTGTTTCATCGTCAATAAGAAGGTCAGAGGGATAGAGAAAACCTGAAGTGAAGCATCGTAATCTATAACTAGTGTCACAGGAATGGCTCAATACATAGACAGTAAGAAGTGTCCGTTTTCTTGTACTTAAGTCGGCATTGTGCCTTTTGTATTTAATTCCGATGCAATTTCTGTGTTTCATCGTCAATAAGAAGGTCAGAGGGATACAGTAAACCTGAAGTGAAGCATCGGAATCTATAACTAGTGTAACAGGAATGGTTCAAATCATAGACAGTAAGAAGAGTCAGTTTACTTGTACTTATTTCGGCTTTGTGACTTTTGTATTTCATTCCGATGCAATTTCTGTGTTTCATCGTCAATAGGTAGGTCAGAGGGATACAGTAAACCTGAAGTGAAGCAACGGAATCTATAACTAGTGCCACAGGAATGGTTCAAATCATAGACAGTAAGAAGAGTCAGTTTTCGTGTACTTAACCCGGCATTGTGCCTTTTCTATTTAATTCCGATGCAATTTCTGTGTTTTGTCGTGAATATGAGGGTCCAAGGGATACAGTAAACCTGAAGTGAAGCATCGGAATCTAAAACCGGTCTCACAGGAATGGTTCAAAACATAGACAGTAAGAAGAGCCAGTCTTCTTGTACTTGAGTCTGCATTGTGCCTTTTGTATTTAATTCCGATGCAATTTCTGTGTATCATCGTGAATAAGACGGTCAGAGGAATACAGTAAACCTGAAGTGAGGCATCGGAATTTATAACTAGTGTCACTGGAATGGTTCAAAACATAGACAGTAGGAAGAGTTAGCTTTCTTGTACTTAATCCGGCATTGTGCCTTTTCTATTTAATTCCGATGCAATTTGTGTATTTCGTCGTGAATCAGAAGGTCCAAGGGATACAGTAAACCTGAAGTGAACCATCGGAATCTATAAATAGTGTTACAGGAATGGTTCAAAAGAAAGACAGTAAGAAGAGTCAGTTTTCATGTACTTAGGTCTGCAATGTCGCTTTGTATTTAATTCCGATGCAATTTCTGTGTTTCGTCGTCAATAAGAAGGTCTAAGGGATACAGTAAACCTGAAGTGAAGCATCGGAATCTATAACTAGTGTCACAGGAGTGGTTCAAAACATAGACAGTAAGAAGAGCCAGTCTTCTTGTACTTGAGTCGGCATTGATCCTTTTGTATTTAATTCCGATGCAATTTCTGTGTTTCATCGTCTATAAGAAGGTCAGAGGGATACAGTAAACCTGAAGTGAAGCTTCAGAATCTGTAACTAATGTCACAGGTTGTTTAATACATAGACAGTAAGAAGAGTCAGTTTTCTTGTACTTAAATCGGCATTGTGCCTTTTGTATTTAATTCCGGTGCAATATCTGAGTTTCATCGTCAATAAGAAGGTCAATGGGATACAATAAACCTGAAGTGAAGCATCGGAATCTATAACTAGTGTCACAGGAGTGGTTCAAAACATAGACAGTAAGAAGAGGTAGTTTTCTTGTTCTTAAGTCGGCACTGTGCCTTTTGTATTTAATTCCGATGCAATTTCTGTGTTTCATCGTCAATACGAGGGTCAGATGGATTCAGTAAACCTGAAGTGAAGCATCGGAAACTATAACTAGTGTCACAGGAATGGTTCAAAACATAGACAGTAAAAAGAGTCAGTTTTCTTGTACTTAAGTCGGCATTGTGACTTTCCTATTTAATTCCGATGCAATGTCTGTGTTTCATCGTCAATAAGAAGGTCAGAGGGATAGAGTAAACCTGAAGTGAAAAACAGAATTTATAACTAGTGTCACAGGAATGGTTCAAAATATAGACAGTAAGATGAGCCAGCCTTCTTGTACTTGAGTCGGCATTGTGATTTTTGTATTTAATTCCGATGCAATTTCTGCAATTCATCGTCAATAAGTAGGTCAGAGGGATACAGTAAACCTGAAGTGAAGCATCGGAATCTATAACTAGAGACAAGGAATGGTTCAAAACGTAGACAGTAAGAAGTGTCCGTTTTCTTGAACTTAAGTCGGCATTGTGCCTTTTGTATTGAATTCCGATGCAATTTCTGTGTTTCATCGTCAATAAGAAGGTCAGAGGGATACAGTGAACCTGAAGTGGAGCATCGGAATCTATAACTAGTGTAACAGGAATGGTTCAAAACATAGACAGTAAGAAGGGTGAGATTTCTTGTACTTAAGTCGGCATTGTGCCCTTTGTTTTTAATTCCGATGCAATTTCTATGTTTCATCGTCAATAAGAAGGTCAGAGTGATATAGTAAACCTGAAGTGAAGCATCAGAATCTGTAACTAATGTCACAGGAATGGTTCAAAACATAGACAGTAAGAAGAGTCAGTTTTCTTGTACTTAAATCGGCATTGTGCTTTTTGTATTTAATTCCGATGCAATTTCTGTGTTTCATCGTCAATAAGAAGGTCAGAGAGATATAGTAGACCTGAAGTGAAGTATCGGAATCTATAACTAGTGTCACAGGAATGGTTCAAAACATAGACAGTAAGAAGAGTCAGTTTTCTTGTACTTGAGTCGGCATTGTGCCTTTTGTACTGAATTCCGATGCAAATTCTGTGTTTTGTCGCCAATAAGAAGGTCAGAGTGATACAGTAAACCTGAGGTGAAGCGTCGGAATCTATAACTAGTGTCAGAGGAATGGTTCAAAACACAGACAGTAAGAAGAGTAAGTTTACTTGTACTTAAGTCGGCATTGTGTCTTTTGTATTTAATTCCGATGCAATTTCTGTCTTTCATCGTCAATAGGTAGGTCAGAGGGATACAGTAAACGTGAAGTGAAGCATCGGAATCTATAACTAGTGTCACAGGAATGGTTCAAATCATAGACAGTAAGAAGAGTCAGTTTTCTTGTACTTAACCCGGCATTGTGCCTTTTCTTTTTAATTCCGATGCAATTTCTGTGTTTTGTCGCGAATAAGAAGGTCCAAGGGATACAGTAAACCTGAAGTGAAGCATCGGAATCTAAAACCGGTCTCACAGGAATGGTTCAAAACATAGACAGTATGAAGAGCAAGTCTTCTTGTACTTGAGTCTGCATTGGGCCTTTTGTATTTAATTCCGATGCAATTTCTGCGTTTCCTCGTCAATAAGACGATCAGAGGGATACAGTAAACCGGAAGTGAAGCATCGGAATCTATAACTAGTGTAACAGGAATGGTTCAAAACTTAGACAGTAAGAAGAGTCAGTTTACTAGTACTTAAGTCGGCATTGTGTCTTTTGTATTTAATTCAGATGCAATTTCTGTGTTTCATCGTCAATAGGTAGGTCAGAGGGATACAGCAAACCTGAAGTGAGGCATCGGAATCTATAACTAGTGTCAGTGGAATGGTTCAAAACATAGACAGTAGGAAGAGGCAGTTTTCTTGTACTTAACCCGACATTGTGCCTTTTCTACTTAATTCCGATGCAATTTCTGTATTTCGTCGTGAATCAGAAGGTCCAAGGGATACAGTAAACCTGAAGTGAACCATCGGAAACAATAACTAGTGTTACAGGAATGGTTCAAAACATAGTCAGTAAGAAGAGTCAGTCTTCCTGGCCTTAAGTCGACATTGTGCCTTTTTTATTTAATTCCGATGCAATTTCTGTGTTTCATCGGCAATAAGGTCAGAGAGATACAGTAAACCTGAAGTGAAGCATCGGAATCTATAACTAGTGTCTCAGCAATGGTTCAAAACATAGACAGTAGGAAGAGTCAGTCTTCTTGTACTTCAGTCGGCATTGTGCCTTTTGTATTTAATTCCGATGCAATTTCTGTGTTTCATCGTCAATAATAAGGTAGGAGGGATACAGTAAACCTGAAGTGAAGCATCGGACTCTATAACTAGTGTCACAGAAATGGATCAAATCATAGACAGTAGGAAGAGTCAGTCTTCTTATACTTAAGTCGGCATTGTGCCTTTTGTATTTAATTCCGATGCAATTTCTGTGTTTCATCGTCAATAAGAAGGTCCAAGGGATACAGTAAACCTGAAGTGAAGCATCGGAATCTATAACTAGTGTCACCGAAATGGTTCAAAATATAGACTGTAAGAAGAGTCAGTCTTCTTGTACTTAAGTCGGCTTTGTGCCTTTTGTATTTCATTCCGATTCAATTTCTGTGATTCATCGTCAATAAGATGGTCCAAGGGGTACAGTAAACCTGAAGTGAAGCATCGGACTCCATAACTAGTGTCACAGAAATGGATCAAACATAGACAGTTGGAAGAGTCAGTCTTTTTATACTTAAGTCGGCATTGTGCCTTTTGTATTTTTTTCCGATGCAATTTCTGTGCTTCATCATCATTAAGAAGGTCCAAGGGAAACAGTAAACCTGAAGTCAAGCATCGTAATCTATAACTAGTGTCACAGGAATGGCTCAATACATAGGCAGTAAGAAGTGCCCGTTTTCTTGTACTTAAGTCGGCATTGTGCCTTTTGTATTGAATTCCGATGCAATTTCTGTGTTTCATCGTCAATGAGAAGGTCAGAGGGATACAGTAAACCTGAAGTGAAGCATCGGAATCTATAACTAGTGTAACAGGAATGGTTCAAAACATAGACAGTAAGAAGAGTGAGTTTACTTGTACTTATTTCGGCTTTGTGGCTTTTGTATTTCATTCCGATGCAATTTCTGTGTTTCATCGACAATAAGAAGGTCAGAGGGATACAGTAAACCTGAAGTGAAGCATCGGAATCTATAACTAGTGTCACAGGAAAGGTTCAAAGCATAGACAGTAAGAAGAGTCAGTCTTCTTGTACTTAAGTCGTCATTGTGCCATATGTATTCAATTCCGAAACAATTCCTGTGTTTAATCGTCAATAAGAAGGTCAGAGGGATACAGTAAACCTGAAGTGAAGCATCGGAATCTATAACTAGTGTCACAGGAATGGTTCAAAACATAGACAGTAAGAAGAGTCAGTTTACTTGTCCTTAACTCGGCAGTGGGCCTTTCGTATTTAATTCCGATGCAATATCTGTGTTTCATCGTCAATAAGAAGGTCAGAGGGATACAGTGAACCTGAAGTGAAGCATCGGAGTCTATAACTAGTGTAACGGGAATAGTTCAAAACATAGACAGTAAGAAGAGTCAGATTTCTTGTACTTAAGTCGGCATTGTGCCATTTGTTTTTAATTCCGATGCTATTTCTATGTTTCATCGTCAATAAGAAGGTCAGAGGGATACAGTAAACCTGAAGTGAAGCATCAGAATCTGTAACTAATGTCAGAGGAATGGTTCAAAACATAGACAGTAAGAGGAGTCAGTTTTCTTGTACTTAAATCGGCATTGTGCCTTTTGTATTTAATTCCGATGCACTTTCTGTGTTTCATCGTCAATAAGAAGGTCAGAGGGATACAGTAAACCTGAAGTGAAGTATCGGAGTCTATAACTAGTGTCACAGGAATGGTTCAAACATAGACACTAAGAAGAGTCAGTTTTCTTTTACTTAAGTCCGCTTTGTGCCCTTTGTACTGAATTCCGATGCAAATTCTGTGTTTTGTCGCCAATAAGAAGGTCAGAGGGATACAGTAAACCTGAAGTGAAGCATCGAAATCTATAACTAGCGTCACAGGAATGGTTCAAACATAGACAGTAAGAAGAGTCAGTTTCCTTTTACTTTAGTCGGCATTGTGCCTTTTCTATTGAATTCCGATGCAATTTCTGTGATTCGTCGTCAATAAGAAGGTCACTGTGATACAGTAAACCTGAAGTGAAGCGTCGGAATCTATAACTAGTGTCACACGAATGCTTCAAAACATAGACAGTAAGAAGAGTCAGTTTACTTGTCCTTAACTCGGCAGTGGGCCTTTCGTATTTAATTCCGATGCAATTTCTGTGTTTTGTCGCGAATAAGAAGGTCCAAGGGATACAGTAAACCTGAAGTGAAGCATCGAAATCGAAAACCGGTCTCACAGGAATGGTTCAAAACTTAGACAGTAAGGAGAGCCAGTCTTCTTGTACTTGAGTCTGCATTGTGCCTTTTGTATTTAATTCCGATGCAATTTCGGTGTTTCCTCGTCAATAAGACGGTCAGAGGGATACAGTAAACCGGAAGTGAAGCATCGGAATCTATAACTAGTGTAAGAGGAATGGTTCAAAACATAGACAGTAAGAAGAGTCGGTTTACTTGTACTTAAGTCGGAATTGTGTCTTTTGTTTTTAATTCAGATGCAATTTCTGTGTTTCATCGTCAGTAGGTAGGTCAGAAGCATACAGTAAACCTGAAGTGAGGCATCGGAGTCTATAACTAGTGTCAGTGGAATGGTTCAAAACATAGACAGTAGGAAGAGTCAGTTTTCTTGTACTTAACCCGACATTGTGCCTTTTCTACTTAATTCCGATGCAATTTCTGTATTTCGTCGTGAATCAGAAGGTCCAAGGGATACAGTAAACCTGAAGTGAACCATCGGAAACAATAACTAGTGTTACAGGAATGGTTCAAAACATAGACAGTAAGAAGATTCAGTTTTCATGTACTTAGGTCTGCATTGTCCCTTTTGTATTAAATTCCGATGCAATTTCTGTGTTTCGTCGTCAATAAGAAGGTCCAATGGATACAGTAAACCTGAAGTGAAGCATCGGAATCTAAAACCGGTCTCACAGGAAAGGTTCAAAACGTAAACAGTAAGAAGAACCAGTGTTCTTGTACTTGAGTCGGCATTGATCTTTTTGTATTTAATTCCGATGCAATGTCTGTGTTTCATCGTCAATAAGAAGGTCAGAGGGATACAGTAAACCTGAAGTGAAGCATCGGAACCTATAACTAGTGTCACAGGAATGGTTCAAAACATAGTCAGTAAGAAGAGTCAGTCTTCCTGTCCTTAAGTCGGCATTGTGCCTTTTTTATTTAATTCCGATGCAATTTCTGTGTTTCATCGGCAATAAGGTCAGAGGGATACAGTAAACCTGAAGTGAAGCATCGGAATCTACAACTAGTGTCTCAGCAATGGTTCAAAACATAGACAGTAGGAAGAGTCAGTCTTCTTGTACTACAGTCGGCATTGTGCCTTTTGTATTTAATTCCGATGCAATTTCTGTGTTTCATCGTCAATAGTAAGGTCAGAGGGATACAGTAAACCTGAAGTGAAGCATCGGACTCTATAACTAGTGTCACAGAAATGGATCAAACCATAGACAGAAGGAAGAGTCAGTCTTCTTATACTTAAGTCGGCATTGTGACTTTTGTATTTAATTCCGATGCAATTTCTGTGTTTCATCGTCAATAAGAAGGTCCAAGGGATACAGTAAACCTGAAGTGAAGCATCGAAATCTATAACTAGTGTCACCGAAATGGTTCAAAATATAGACAGTAAGAAGAGTCAGTCTTCTTGTACTTAAGTCGGCATTGTGCCTTTTGTATTTCATTCCGATGCAATTTCTGTGATTCATCGTCAATAAGAAGGTCCAAGGGGTACAGTAAACCTGAAGTGAAGCATCGGACTCCATAACTAGTGTCACAGAAATGGATCAAACATAGACAGTAGGAAGAGTCAGTCTTGTTATACTTAAGTCGGCATTGTGCCTTTTGTATTTATTTCCGATGCAATTTGTGTGTTTCATCATCATTAAGAAGGTCCAAGGGAAACAGTAAACCTGAAGTGAAGCATCGTAATCTATAACTAGTGTCACAGGAATGGCTCAATACATAGGCAGTAAGAAGTGCCCGTTTTCTTGTACTTTAGTCGGCATTGTGCTTTTTGTATTGAATTCCGATGCAATTTCTGTGTTTCATCGTCAATAAGAAGGACAGAGGGATACAGTAAACCTGAAGTGAAGCATCGGAATCTATAACTAGTGTAACTAGAATGGTTCAAAACATAGACAGTAAGAAGAGTCAGTTTACTTGTACTTATTTCAGCTTTGTGACTTTTGTATTTCATTCCGATGCAATTTCTGTGTTTCATCGACAATAAGAAGGTCAGAGGGATACAGTAAACCTGAAGTGAAGCATCGGAATCTATAACTAGTGTCACAGGAAAGGTTCAAAGCATAGACAGTAAGAAGAGTCAGTCTTCTTGTACTTAAGTTGTCATTGTGCCATATGTATTTAATTCCGAAACAATTCCTGTGTTTCATCGTCAATAAGAAGGTCAGAGGGATACAGTAAACCTGAAGTGAAACATCGGAATCTATAACTAGTGTCACAGGAATGGTTCAAAACATAGACAGTAAGAAGAGTCAGTTTACTTGTACTTAACTCGGCAGTGGGCCTTTCGTATTTAATTCCGATGCAATTTCTGTGTTTCATCGTCAATAAGAAGATCAGAGGGATACAGTGAACCTGAAGTGAAGCATCGGAATCTATAACTAGTGTAACAGGAATGGATCAAAACATAGACAGTAAGAAGAGTCAGTTTTCTTGTACTTAAGTCGGCATTGTGCCTTTTGTACTGAATTCCGATGCAAATTCTGTGTTTTGTCGCCAATAAGAAGGTCAGAGGGATACAGTAAACCTGAAGTGAAGCATCGAAACCTATAACTAGCGTCACAGGAATGGTTCAAAACATAGAGAGTAAGAAGAGTCATTTTTCTTTTACTTAAGTCGGCATTGTGCATTTTCTATTGAATTCCGATGCAATTTCTGTGTTTCGTCGCCAATAAGAAGGTCACTGTGATACAGTAAACCTGAAGTGAAGCGTCGGAATCTATAACTAGTGTCACAGGAATGGTTCAAAACATAGACAGTAAGAAGAGTCAGTTTACTTGTACTTAAGTCGGCATTGTGTCTTTTGTATTTAATTCCGATGCAATTTCTGTGTTTCATCGTCAATAGGTAGGTCAGAGGGATACAGTAAACGTGAAGTGAAGCATCGGAATCTATAACTAGTGTCACAGGAATGGTTCAAATCATAGACAGTAAGAAGAGTCAGTTTTCTTGTACTTATCCCGGCATTGTGCCTTTTCTATTTATTTCCGATGCAATTTCTGTGTTTTGTCGTGAATACGAAGGTCCAAGGGATACAGTAAACCTGAAGTGAAGCATCGGAATCTAAAACGGGTCTCACAGGAATGGTTCAAAACATAGACAGTAAGAAGAGCCAGTCTTCTTGTACTGGAGTCGGCATTGTGCCTTTTGTATTTAATTCCGATGCAATTTCTGTGCTTCCTCGTCAATTGGACGGTCAGAGGGATACAGTAAACCGGAAGTGAAGCATCGGAATCTATAACTAGTGCAACAGGAATGGTTCAAAACATAGACAGTAAGAAGAGTCAGTCTTCTTGTACCTAAGTCGGCATTGTGCCTTTTGTATTTCATTTCGATGCAATTTCTGTGATTCATCGTCAATAAGAAGGTCCAAGGGATACAGTAAACCTGAAGTGAAGCATCGGACTCCATAACTAGTGTCACAGCAATGGTTCAAAACATAGACAGTCGGAAGAGTCAGTCTTCTTGTACTTCAGTCGGCACTGTGCCTTTTGTATTTAATTCCGATGCAATTTCTGTGCTTCAACGTCAATAATAAGGTCAGAGGGATACAGTAAACCGGAAGTGAAGCATCGGACTCTATAACTAGTGTCACAGAAATGGATCAAACCATAGACAGTAGGAAGAGTCAGTCTTCTTATACTTATGTCGGCATTTTGCCTATTGTATTTAATTCCGATGCAATTTCTGTGTCGTCGTCAATAAGAAGGTCCAAGGGATACAGTAAACCTGAAGTGAAGCATCGGAATCTAAAACCGGTCTCACAGGAAAGGTTCAGAACGTAAACAGTAAGAAGAACCAGTTTTCTTGTACTTGAGTCGGCATTGATCCTTTTGTATTTAATTCCGATGCAATGTCTGTGTTTCATCGTCAATAAGAAGGTCAGGGGGATACAGTAAACCTGAAGTGAAGCATCGGAATCTATAACTAGTGACACAGGAATGGTTCAAAACATAGTCAGTAAGAAGAGTCAGTCTTCCTGTCCTTAAGTCGGCATTGTGCCTTTTTTATTTAATTCCGATGCAATTTCTGTGTTTCCTCGTCAATTGGACGGTCAGAGGGATACACTAAACCTGAAGTGAAGCATCGGACTCTATAACTAGTGTCACAGAAATGGATCAAACCATAGACAGTAGGAAGAGTCAGTCTTCTTATACTTATGTCGGCATTGTGCCTTTTGTATTTAAACCGATGCAATTTCTGTGTTACATCGTCAAAAAGAAGGTCCAAGGGATACAGTAAACCTGAAGTGAAGCATCGGACTCCATAACTAGTGTCACAGAAATGGATCAAAACATAGACAGTAGGAAGAGTCAGTCTTTTTATACTTAAGTCGGCATTGTGGCTTTTGTATTTAATTCCGATGCAATTTCTGTGTTTCATCGTCAATAAGGTCAGAGGGATACAGTAAACCTGAAGTGAAGCATCGGAATCTATAACTAGTGTCACAGGAATGGTTCAAAACAAAGTCAGTAAGAAGAGTCAGTCATCTTGTCCTTATGTCGGCATTGTGCCTTTTGTATTTAATTCCGATGCAATTTCTGTGTTTCATCGTCAATAAGGTGGTCCAAGGGATACAGTATACCTGGAGTGAAGCATCGGAATCTATAACTAGCGTCACAGGAATGGTTCAAAGCATAGTCAGTAAGAAGAGTCAGTCTTCTTGTCCTTAAGGCGGCATTGTGCCTTTTGTATTTAAATCCGATGCAATTTCTGTGTTTCATCGGCAATAAGGTCAGAGGGATACAGTAAACCTGAAGTGACACATCGGAATCTATAACTAGTGTCACAGGAATGGTTCAAAACATTGACAGTAGGAAGAGTCAGTCTTCTTGTACTTAAGTCGGCATTGTGCCTTTTGTATTTAATTCCGATGCAATTTCTGTGATTCATCGTCAATAAGAAGGTCAGAGGGATACAGTAAACCTGAAGTGAAGCATCGGATTCTAAAACTAATGTCACAGGATTGGTTCTAAACATAGACAGTAGGAACAGTTAGTCTTCTTGTACTTAAGTCGGCATTGTGCCTTTTGTAATTAATTCCGATGCAATTTCTGTGTTTCTCCGTCTACAAGAAGGTCATAGGTATTGAGTAAACCTGAAGTGAAGCATTGGAATCCATAACTAGTGTCACAGGAATGTTTCAAATCATTGTCGATAGGAAGAGTCGGTCTTCATGTACTTAAGTCGGCATTGTGCCTTTTGTATTTACGTCCGATGAAATTTCTGTGTCTCATCGTCAATAAGAAGGTATAAGGGATACAGTAAACCAGAAGTGAAGCATCGGAATCTACAACTAGTGTCACAGGATTGGTTCAATACATAGACAGTAAGAAGAGTCAGTCTTCTTGTACTTAAGTCGGCATTGTGCCTTTTCTATTTAATACCGATCCAATTTCTGTGTTTCATCGTCAATATGAAGGTCAGAGGTATACAGTAAACCAGAAGTGAAGCATCGGAATCTGTAACTAGTGTCACAGGAATGGTTCAAATCATAGTCAGTAAGAAGAGTCAGTCTTCTTGTCCTTAAGTCGGCATTGTGCCTTTAGTATTTAATTCCGATTCAATTTCTGTGTTTCATCGTCAATAAGAAGGTCCAAGGGATACAGTAAACCTGTAGTGAAGCATCGGAATCTCTAACTAGAGTCACAGTAGTGGTTCAAAACATAGACAGTAAGAAGAGTCAGTCATCTTGTACTTTTTTCGGGATTGTGCCTTTTTGTATTTAGTTCTGATGCAATTTCTGTATTTCATCGTCAATAAGAAGGTCCAAGGGATACAGTAAACCTGGAGTGAAGCATCGGAATCTATAACTAGTGTCACAGGAATGGTTCAAAACATAGACAGTAAGAAGAGTCAGACTTCTTGTACTTAAGTCGACTTCGTGCCTATTCTATTTCATTCCGATGCAATTTCTGTGATGCATCGTCAATAAGAAGGTCAGAGGGATACAATAAACCTGGAGTGAAGCATCGGAATCTATAACTAGTGTCACTGGAATGGTTCAAAATATGGACAGTAAGAAGAGTAAGTCTTCTTGTACCTAAGTCGGCATTGTGCCTTTTGTATTTAATTCCGATGAAATTTCGGTGTTTCATCGTCAATATGAAGGTCCAAGGGATACAGTAAACCTGATGTGAAGCATCGGAATCTATAACTAGTGTCACAGGAATGGTTCAAAGCATAGTCAGTAATAAGAGTCAGTCTTCTTGTACTTAAGTCGGCATTGTACCTTTTCTATTTAAATCTGATGCAATTTCTGTGTTTCATCGTCAATAACAAGGTCCAAGGGATACAGTAAACCTGGAGTGAAGCATCGGAATCTGTAACTCGTGTCAATGGAATGGTTCAAAACATAGACAGTAAGAAGAGTCAGTCTTCTTGTACTTAAGTGGGCATTGTGCATTTTGTATTTAATTTCGATGCAATTTCTGTGTTTCATCGTCAATAAGAAGGTCGAAAGGATACAATAAACCTGAAGTGAAGCATCGGAATCTATAGCTAGTGTCCCAGGAATGGTTCAAATCATAGACTGTAGGAAGAGTCAGTCTTCTTGTACTTAAGTCGGCATAGTGTCTTTTGTATCTAATTCCGATGCAATTTCTGTGTTTCGTCATCAATAAGAAGGTCAGAGGGATACAGTAAACCTGAAGTGAGGCATCGGAATCCAAAACTAGTGTCACACGAATGGTTCAAAACATAGACAGCTGGAAGAGTCAGTCTTCTTGTACGTAAGTCGGCATTGTGCCTATTATATTTGATTCCGATGCAATTTCTGTGTTTCATCGTCAAAAAGATGGTCCAAGGTATACAGTAAAACTAAAGTGAAGCATCGGAATCTATAACTAGTTTCACAGGAATGGTTCAAAACATAGTCAGTAAGAAGAGTCAGTCTTCTTGTACTTAAGTCTTCATTGCGCCTTTTCAATTTAATTCCGATGCTAATTCTGTGTTTCATCGTCAATAAGAAGGTCCAAGGGATACAGTAAACCTTTAGAGAAGCATCGAAATCTATAACTACTGTCACAGGAATGGTTCAAAACGTAGTCAGTAAGAAGAGTCAGACTTCTTGTACTTAAGTCGACGTTGTGCCTTTTGTATTTAATTCCGATGCAATTGCTGTGCTTCATCGTCAATAACAAGGTCCATGGGATACAGTAAACATGAAGTGAAGCATCGGAATCTATAACTAGTGTCACAGCAATGGATCAAAGCATAGACAGTAGGAAGAGTCAGTCCTCTTGTACTTCAGTCGGCATTGTGCCTTTTGTATTTAATTCCGACACAATTTCAGTGTTTCATCGTCAATAATAAGGTCAGAGGGATACAGTAAACCTGAAGTGAAGCATCGGACTCTACAACTAGTGTCACAGAAATGGATCAAACCATAGACAGTAGGAAGAGTCAGTCTTCTTATACTTAAGTCGGCATTGTGCCTTTTGTATTTAATTCCGATGCAATTTCTGTATTTCGTCGTGAATCAGAAGGTCCATGGGATACAGTAAACCTGAAGTGAACCATCGGAAACAATAACTAGTGTTACAGGAATTGTTCAAAACATAGACAGTAAGAAGAGTCAGTTTTCATGTACTTAGGTCTGCATTGTCCCTTTTGTATTAAATTCCGATGCAATTTCGGTGTTTCGTCGTCAATAAGAAGGTCCAAGGGATACAGTAAACCTGAAGTGAAGCATCGGAATCTAAAACCGGTATCACAGGAAAGGTTCAAAACGTAAACAGTAAGAAGAACCAGTGTTCTTGTACTTGAGTCGGCATTGATCCTTTTGTATTTAATTCCGATGCAATGTCTGTGTTTCATCGTCAATAAGAAGGTCAGAGGGATACAGTAAACCTGAAGTGAAGCATCGGAATCTATAACTAGTGTCACAGGAATGGTTCAAAACATAGTCAGTAAGAAGAGTCAGTCTTCCTGTCCTTAAGTCGGCATTGTGCCTTTTTTATTTAATTCCGATGCAATTTCTGTGTTTCATCGGCAATAAGGTCAGAGGGATACAGTAAACCTGAAGTGAAGCATCGGACTCTATAACTAGAGTCACAGAAATGGATCAAACCATAGACAGAAGGAAGAGTCATTCTTCTTATACTTAAGTCGGCATTGTGCCTTTTGTATTTAATTCCGATGCAATTTCTGTGTTTCATCGTCAATAAGAAGGTCCAAGGGATACAGTAAACCTGAAGTGAAGCATCGAAATCTATAACTAGTGTCACCGAAATGGTTCAAAATATAGACAGTAAGAAGAGTCAGTCTTCTTGTACTTAAGTCGGCATTGTGCCTTTTGTATTTCATTCCGATTCAATTTCTGTGATTCATCGTCAATAAGAAGGTCCAAGGGGTACAGTAAACCTGAAGTGAAGCATCGGACTACATAACTAGTGTCACAGAAATGGATCAAACATAGATAGTAGGAAGAGTCAGTCTTTTTATACTTAAGTCGGCATTGTGCCTTTTGTATTTATTTCCGATGCAATTTGTGTGTTTCATCATCATTAAGAAGGTCCAAGGGAAACAGTAAACCTGAAGTGAAGCATCGTAATCTATAACTAGTGTCACAGGAATGGCTCAATACATAGGCAGTAAGAAGTGCCCGTTTTCTTGTACTTTAGTCGGTATTGTGCTTTTTGTATTGAATTCCGATGCAATTTCTGTGTTTCATCGTCAATAAGAAGGTCAGAGGGATACAGTAAACCTGAAGTGAAGCATCGGAATCTATAACTAGTGTAACTGGAATGGTTCAAAACATAGACAGTAAGAAGAGTCAGTTTACTTGTACTTATTTCACCTTTGTGACTTTTGTATTTCATTCCGATGCAATTTCTGTGTTTCATCGACAATAAGAAGGTCAGAGGGATACAGTAAACCTGAAGTGAAGCATCGGAATCTATAACTAGTGTCACAGGAAAGGTTCAAAGCATAGACAGTAAGAAGAGTCAGTCTTCTTGTACTTAAGTCGTCATTGTGCCATATGTATTTAATTCCGAAACAATTCCCGTGTTTCATCGTCAATAAGAAGGTCAGAGGGATACAGTAAACCTGAAGTGAAACATCGGAATCTATAACTAGTGTCACAGGAATGGTTAAAAACATAGACAGTAAGAAGAGTCAGTTTACTTGTACTTAACTCGGCAGTGGGCCTTTCGTATTTCATTCCGATGCAAATTCTGTGTTTCATCGTCAATAAGAAGATCAGAGGGATACAGTGAACCTGAAGTGAAGCATCGGAATCTATAACTAGTGTAACAGGAATGGTTCAAAACATAGACAGTAAGAAGAGTCAGATTTCTTGTACTTAAGTCGGCATTGTGCCCTTTGTTTTTAATTCCGATACAATTTCTATGTTTCATCGTCAATAAGAAGGTGAGAGGGATACAGTAAACCTGAAGTGAAGGATCAGAATCTGTAACTAATGTCACAGGAATGGTTCAAAACATAGACAGTAAGAAGAGTCAGTTCTCTTGTACTTAAATCGGCATTGTGCCTTTTGTATTGAATTCCGATGCAATTTCTGTGTTTCATCATCAATAGGTAGGTCAGAGGGATACAGTAAACGTGAAGTGAAGCATCGGAATCTATAACTAGTGTCACAGGAATGGTTCAAACATAGACAGTAAGAAGAGTCAGTTTTCTTGTACTTAAGTCGGCATTGTGCCTTTTGTACTGAATTCCGATGCAAATTCTGTGTTTTGTCGCCAATAAGAAAGTCAGAGGGATACAGTAAACCTGAAGTGAAGCATCGAAACCTATAACTAGCGTCACAGGAGTGGTTCAAAAAATAGACAGTAAGAAGAGTCATTTTTCTTTTACTTAAGTCGGCATTGTGCATTTTCTATTGAATTCCGATGCAATTTCTGTGTTTCGTCGTCAATAAGAAGGTCACTGTGATACAGTAAACCTGAAGTGAAGCGTCGGAATCTATAACTAGTGTCACAGGAATGGTTCAAAACATAGACAGTAAGAAGAGTCAGTTTACTTGTACTTAAGTCGGCATTGTGTCTTTTGTATTTAATTCCGATGCAATTTCTGTGTTTCATCATCAATAGGTAGGTCAGAGGGATACAGTAAACGTGAAGTGAAGCATCGGAATCTATAACTAGTGTCACAGGAATGGTTCAAATCATACACAGTAAGAAGAGTCAGTTTTCTTGTACTTAACCCGGCATTGTGCCTTTTCTATTTAATTCCGATGCAATTTCTGTGTTTTGTCGTGAATAAGAAGGTCCAAGGGATACAGTAAACCTGAAGTGAAGCATCGGAATCTAAAACCGGTCTCACAGGAATGGTTCAAAACATAGACATTAAGAAGAGCCAGTCTTCTTGTACTTGAGTCGGCATTGTGCCTTTTGTATTTAATTCCGATGCAATTTCTGTGTTTCCTCGTCAATTGGACGGTCAGAGGGATACAGTAAACCGGAAGTGAAGCATCGGAATCTATAACTAGTGCAACAGGAATGGTTCAAAACATTGACAGTAAGAAGAGTCAGTCTTCTTGTACTTAAGTCGGCATTGTGCCTTTTGTATTTCATTCCGATGCATTTTCTGTGATTCATCGTCAATAAGAAGGTCCACGGGATACAGTAAACCTGAAGTGAAGCATCGGACTCCATAACTAGTGTCACAGCAATGGTTCAAAACACAGACAGTCGGAAGAGTCAGTCTTCTTGTACTTCAGTCGGCATTGTGCCTTTTGTATTTAATTCCGATGCAATTTCTGTGCTTCAACGTCAATAATAAGGTCAGAGGGATACAGTAAACCTGAAGTGAAGCATCGGAATCTATAACTAGTGTCACAGAAATGGATCAAACCATAGACAGTATTAAGAGTCAGTCTTCTTATACTTATGTCGGCATTGTGCCTATTGTATTTAATTCCGATGCAATTTCTGTGTTTCGTCGTCAATAAGAAGGTCCAAGGGATACAGTAAACCTGAAGTGAAACATCGGAATCTATAACTAGTGTCACAGGAATGGTTAAAAACATAGACAGTAAGAAGAGTCAGTTTACTTGTACTTAACTCGGCAGTGGGCCTTTCGTATTTAATTCCGATGCAAATTCTGTGTTTCATCGTCAATAAGAAGATCAGAGGGATACAGTGAACCTGAAGTGAAGCATCGGAATCTATAACTAGTGTAACAGGAATGGTTCAAAACATAGACAGTAAGAAGAGTCAGATTTCTTGTACTTAAGTCGGCATTGTGCCCTTTGTTTTTAATTCCGATACAATTTCTATGTTTCATCGTCAATAAGAAGGTGAGAGGGATACAGTAAACCTGAAGTGAAGGATCAGAATCTGTAACTAATGTCACAGGAATGGTTCAAAACATAGACAGTAAGAAGAGTCAGTTCTCTTGTACTTAAATCGGCATTGTGCCTTTTGTATTTAATTCCGATGCAATTTCTGTGTTTCATCATCAATAGGTAGGTCAGAGGGATACAGTAAACGTGAAGTGAAGCATCGGAATCTATAACTAGTGTCACAGGAATGGTTCAAAACATAGACAGTAAGAAGAGTCAGTTTTCTTGTACTTATGTCGGCATTGTGCCTTTTGTACTGAATTCCGATGCAAATTCTGTGTTTTGTCGCCAATAAGAAGGTCAGAGGGATACAGTAAACCTGAAGTGAAGCATCGAAACCTATAACTAGCGTCACAGGAGTGGTTCAAAACATAGACAGTAAGAAGAGTCATTTTTCTTTTACTTAAGTCGGCATTGTGCATTTTCTATTGAATTCCGATGCAATTTCTGTGTTTCGTCGTCAATAAGAAGGTCACTGTGATATAGTAAACCTGAAGTGAAGCGTCGGAATCTATAACTAGTGTCACAGGAATGGTTCAAAACATAGACAGTAAGAAGAGTCAGTTTACTTGTACTTAAGTCGGCATTGTGTCTTTTGTATTTAATTCCGATGCAATTTCTGTGTTTCATCATCAATAGGTAGGTCAGAGGGATACAGTAAACGTGAAGTGAAGCATCGGAATCTATAACTAGTGTCACAGGAATGGTTCAAATCATAGACAGTAAGAAGAGTCAGTTTTCTTGTACTTAACCCGGCATTGTGCCTTTTCTATTTAATTCCGATGCAATTTCTGTGTTTTGTCGTGAATATGAAGGTCCAAGGGATACAGTAAACCTGAAGTGAAGCATCGGAATCTAAAACCGGTTTCACAGGAATGGTTCAAAACATAGACATTAAGAAGAGCCAGTCTTCTTGTACTTGAGTCGGCATTGTGCCTTTTGTATTTAATTCCGATGCAATTTCTGTGTTTCCTCGTCAATTGGACGGTCAGAGGGATACAGTAAACCGGAAGTGAAGCATCGGAATCTATAACTAGTGCAACAGGAATGGTTCAAAACATAGACAGTAAGAAGAGTCAGTCTTCTTGTACTTAAGTCGGCATTGTGCCTTTTGTATTTCATTCCGATGCATTTTCTGTGATTCATCGTCAATAAGAAGGTCCAAGGGATACAGTAAACCTGAAGTGAAGCATCGGACTCCATAACTAGTGTCACAGCAATGGTTCAAAACACAGACAGTCGGAAGAGTCAGTCTTCTTGTACTTCAGTCGGCATTGTGCCTTTTGTATTTAATTCCGATGCAATTTCTGTGCTTCAACGTCAATAATAAGGTCAGAGGGATACAGTAAACCTGAAGTGAAGCATCGGAATCTATAACTAGTGTCACAGAAATGGATCAAACCATTGACAGTATTAAGAGTCAGTCTTCTTATACTTATGTCGGCATTGTGCCTATTGTATTTAATTCCGATGCAATTTCTGTGTTTCGTCGTCAATAAGAAGGTCCAAGGGATACAGTAAACCTGAAGTGAAGCATCGGAATCTAAAACCGGTCTCACAGGAAAGGTTCAGAACGTAAACAGTAAGAAGAACCAGTGTTCTTGTACTTGAGTCGGCATTGAACCTTTTGTATTTAATTCCGATGCAATGTCTGTGTTTCATCGTCAATAAGAAGGTCAGAGGGATACAGTAAAGCTGAAGTGAAGCATCGGAATCTATAACTAGTGACACAGGAATGGTTCAAAACATAGTCAGTAAGAAGAGTAAGTCTTCCTGTCCTTAAGTCGGCATTGTGCCTTTTTTATTTAATTCCGATGCAAATTCTGTGTTTCATCGGCAATAAGGTCAGAGGGATACAGTAAACCTGAAGTGAAGCATCGGACTCTATAACTAGTGTCACAGAAATGGATGAAACCATAGACAGTAGGAAGAGTCAGTCTTCTTATACTTATGTCGGCATTGTGCCTTTTGTATTTAAACCGATGCAATTTCTGTGTTTCATCGTCAAAAAGAAGGTCCAATTGATACAGTAAACCTGAAGTGAAGCATCGGACTCCATAACTAGTGTCACAGAAATGGATCAAAACATAGACAGTAGGAAGAGTCAGTCTTTTTATACTTAAGTCGGCATTGTGGCTTTTGTATTTAATTCCGATGCAATTTCTGTGTTTCATCGTCAATAAGGTCAGAGGGATACAGTAAACCTGAAGTGAAGCATCGGAATCTATAACTAGTGTCACAGGAATGGTTCAAAACAAAGTCAGTAAGAAGAGTCAGTCATCTTGTCCTTATGTCGGCATTGTGCCTTTTGTATTTAATTCCGATGCAATTTCTGTGTTTCATCGTCAATAAGATGGTCCAAGGGATACAGTATACCTGGAGTGAAGCATCGGAATCTATAACTAGTGTCACAGGAATGGTTCAAAGCATAGTCAGTAAGAAGAGTCAGTCTTCTTGTCCTTAAGGCGGCATTGTGCCTTTTGTAATTAAATCCGATGCAATTTCTGTGTTTCATCGGCAATAAGGTCAGAGGGATACAGTAAACCTGAAGTGAAGCATCGGAGTCTATAACTAGTGTCACAGGAATGGTTCAAAACATTGACAGTAGGAAGAGTCAGTCTTCTTGTACTTAAGTCGGCATTGTGCCTTTTGTATTTAATTCCGATGCAATTTCTGTGATTCATCGTCAATAAGAAGGTCAGAGGGATACAGTAAACCTGATGTGAAGCATCGGATTCTAAAACTAACGTCACAGGATTGGTTCTAAACATAGACAGCAGGAACAGTCAGTCTTCTTGTACTTAAGTCGGCATTGTGCCTTTTGTAATTAATTCCGATGAAATGTCTGTGTTTCATCGTCTACAAGAAGGTCATAGGTATTGAGTAAACCTGAAGTGAAGCATCGGAATCCATAACTAGTGTCACAGGAATGTTTCAAATCATTGTCAATAAGAAGAGTCGGTCTTCATGTACTTAAGTCGGCATTGCGCCTTCTCTATTTAATACCGACGCAATTTCTGTGTTTCATCGACAATAAGAAGGTCAGAGGGATACAGCAAACCTGAAGTGAAGCATCGGAGTCTATAACTAGTGTCACGGGAATGGTTCAAATCATAGTCAGTAAGAAGAGTCAATCTTCTTGTACTTAATTCGGCATTTAGCCTTTCGTATTGAATTCCGATGCAATTTATGTGCTTCACCGTCAATAAGAAGGTCAGAGGGATACAGTAAACCTGAAGTGAAGCATCGGAATCTATAACTAGTGTCACATTAATGGTTTAAACTTAGACAGTAAGAAGAGTCAGTCTTCATGTACCTAAGTCGGCATTGTGCCTTTTGTATATAATTCCGATGCAATTTCTGTGTTTCATCGTCAGTATGAAGGTCAGAGGTATAGAGTACACCAGAAGTGAAGCATCGGAATCTATAACTAGTGTCACAGGAATGGTTCAAATCATAGTCAGTAAGAAGAGTCAGTCTTCTTGTCATTAAGTCGGCATTGTGCCTTTAGTATTTAATTCCGATTCAATTTCTGTGTTTCATCGTCAATAAGAAGGTCCAAGGGATACAGTAAACCTGTAGTGAAGCATCGGAATCTGTAACTGGAGTCACAGTAGTGGTTCAAAACATAGACAGTAAGAAGAGTCAGTCATCTTGTACTTTTTTCGGGATTGTGCCTTTTTGTATTTAGTTCCGATGCAATTTCTGTATTTCATCGTCAATAAGAAGGTCCAAGGGATACAGTAAACCTGGAGTGAAGCATCGGAATCTATAACTAGTGTAACAGGAATGGTTCAAAACATAGACAGTAAGAAGAGTCAGACTTCTTGTACTTAAGTCGACTTTGTGCCTATTCTATTTCATTCCGATGCAATTTCTGTGATGCATCGTCAATAAGAAGGTCAGAGGGATACAATAAACTTGGAGTGAAGCATCGGAATCTATAACTAGTGTCACTGGAATGGTTCAAAATATGGACAGTAAGAAGAGTAAGTCTTCTTGTACCTAAGTCGGCATTGTGCCTTTTGTATTTAATTCCGATGAAATTTCGGTGTTTCATCGTCAATAAGAAGGTCCAAGGGATACAGTAAACCTGAAGTGAAGCATCGGAATCTATAACTAGTGTCACAGGAACGGTTCAAATCATAGACAGTAGGAAGTGTCCGTCTTCTTGTACTTAAGTCGGCATTGCGCCTTTGGTATTTAATTCCGATGCAATTTCTGTGTTTCATCGTCAATAAGAAGGTCCAAGGGATACGGCAAACCTGGAGTGAAGCATCGGAATCTATAACTAGTGTCACAGGAATGGTTCAAAACATAGACAATAAGAGTTGTCAGTCTTCTTGTACTTAAGTCGACTTTGTGCGTTTTCTATTTAATTCCGATGCAATTTCTGTGTTTCATCGTCAATAAGAAGGTCAGAGGGATACAATAAACCTGAAGTGAAGCATCGGAATCTATAGCTAGTGTCCCAGGAATGGTTCAAATCATAGACAGTAGGAAGAGTCAGTCTCCTTGTACTTAAGTCGGCATTGTGTCTTTTGTATCTAATTCCGATGCAATTTCTGTGTTTCGTCATCAATAAGAAGGTCAGAGGGATACAGTAAACCTGAAGTGAGGCATCGGAATCCAAAACTAGTGTCACAGGAATGGTTCAAAACATAGACAGCAGGAAGAGTCAGTCTTCTTGTACGTAAGTCGGCATTGTGCCTATTATATTTGATTCCGATGAAATTTCTGTGTTTCATCGTCAAAAAAATCGTCCAAGGTATACAGTAAAACTAAAGTGAAGCATCGGAATCTATAACTAGTTTCACAGGAATGGTTCAAAACATAGTCAGTAAGAAGAGTCAGTCTTCTTGTACTTAAGTCTTCATTGTGCCTTTTCAATTTATTTCCGATGCTAATTCTGTGTTTCATCGTCAACAAGAAGGTCCAAGGGATACAGTAAACCTGGAGAGAAGCATCGAAATCTATAACTACTGTCACAGGAATGGTTCAAAACGTAGTCAGTAAGAAGAGTCAGACTTCTTGTACTTAAGTCGACGTTGTGCCTTTTCTATTTGATTCCGATGCAATTTCTGTGTTTCATTGTCAATAAGAAGGTCAGAGGGATACAATAAACTTGAAGTGAAGCATCGGAATCTATAACTAGTGTCACAGTAAAGGTTCAAAACAAAGTCAGTAAGAAGAGTCAGTCTTCTTGTCCTTAAGTCGGCATTGTGCCATTTGCATTTAATTCCAATGCAATTTCTGTGTTTCATCGTCAATAAGAAGGTCCAAGGGATACAGTAAACATGGAGTGAAGCATCGGAATCTATAACTAGTGTCACAGGAATGGTTCAAAACATAGGCAGTAAGAAGAGTCAGTCTTCGTGTACTTAAGTCGGCATTTTGCCTTTTGTATTTAATTCCGATGCAATTGCTGTGCTTCATCGTCAATAACAAGGTCCATGGGATACAGTAAACATGAAGTGAAGCATCGGAATCTGTAACTAGTGTCACAGCAATGGTTCAAAGCATAGACAGTAGGAAGAGTCAGTCTTCTTGTACTTCAGTCGGCATTGTGCCTTTTGTATTTAATTCCGATGCAATTTCTGTGTTTTATCGTCAATAATAAGGTCAGAGGGATACAGTAAACCTGAAGTGCAGCATCGGACTCTATAACTAGTGTCACAGAAATGGATCAAACCATAGACAGTAGGAAGAGTCAGTCTTCTTATACTTAAGTCGGCATTGTGCCTTTTGTATTCAATTCCGATGCAATTTCTGTGTTTCATCGTCAATAAAATGGTCCAAGGGATACAGTATACCTGGAGTGAAGCATCGGAATCTATAACTAGTGTCACAGGAATGGTTCAAAACATAGTCAGTAAGAAGAGTCAGTCTTCTTTGTCCTTAAGGCGGCATTGTGCCTTTTGTATTTCATTCCGATGCAATTTCTGTGTTTCATCGGCAATAAGGTCAGAGGGATACAGTAAACCTGAAGTGAAGCATCGGAACCTATAACTAGTGTCACAGGAATGGTTCAAAGCATTGACAGTAGGAAGAGTCAGTCTTCTTGTCCTTAAGTCGGCATTGTGCCTTTTGTATTTAATTCCGATGCAATTTCTGTGTTTCATCGTCAATAAGAAGGTCAGAGGGATACAATAAACCTGAAGTGAAGCATCGGATTCTAAAACTAATGTCTCCGGAATGGTTCTAAACATAGACAGTAGGAACAGTCACTCTTCTTGTCCTTAAGTCGGCATTGTGCCTTTTGTAATTAATTCCGATGCAATTTCTGTGTTTCATCGTCTACAAGAAGGTCATAGGGATTGAGTAAACCTGAAGTGAAGCATCGGAATCCATAACTAGTGTCACAGGAATGTTTCAAATCATTGTCAATAAGAAGAGTCGGTCTTCATGTACTTAAGTCGGCATTGTGCCTTTTGAATTTAATTCCGATGAAATTACTTGCTTCATCGTCAATAAGATGGTTCAAGGGATACAGTAAACCTGAAGTGAAGCATCGGAATCCAACACTAGTGTCACAGGAATTTTTCAAAACACAGACAGTAGGAAGAGTTAGTCTTCTTGTACTTAAGTCGGCATTGTGCCTTTTGTATTTAATTCCGATGCAATTTCTGTGTTTCATCGTCAATAAGAAGGTCCAAGGGATACAGTAAACCAGAAGTGAAGCATCGGAATCTACAACTAGTGTCACAGGATTGGTTCAAAACATAGACAGTAAGAAGAGTCAGTCTTCTTGTACTTAAGTCGGCATTGTGCCTTTTCTATTTAATACCGATGCAATTTCTGTGTTTCACCGTCAATAAGAAGGTCAGAGGGATACAGTAAACCTGAAGTGAAGCATCGGAATCTATAACTAGTGTCACAAGAATGGTTCAAAACATAGACAGTAAGAAAAGTCAGTCTTCGTGTACTTAAGTCGGCATTAAGCCTTTTGTATTTACTTCCGATGCAATTTCTGTGTTTCATCGTCAATAAGAAATTCCAAGGTTTACAGTAAACCTGAGGTGAAGCATCGGAATCTATAACTAGTGTCACAGGAATGGTTCAAAACATAGTCAGTAAGAATAGTCAGTCTTCTTGTACTTAAGTCGGAATTGTACCTTTTCTATGTAATTCTGATGCAATTTCTGTGCTTCATCGTCATTAACAAGGTCCAAGGGATACACTAAACCTGGAGTGAAGCATCGGAGTCTATAACTAGTGTCACAGGAATGGTTCAAAACATAGTCAGTAAGAAGAGTCAGTCTTCCTGTCCTTAAGTCGGCATTGTGCCTTCTTTATTTAATTCCGATGCAATTTCTGTGTTTCATCGGCAATAAGGTCAGAGGGATACAGTAAACCTGAAGTGAAGCATCGGAATCTATAACTAGTGTCACAGCAATGGTTCAAAACATAGACAGTAGGAAGAGTCAGTCTTCTTGTACTTCAGTCGCCATTGTGCCTTTTGTATTTAATTCCGATGCAATTTCTGTGTTTCATCGTCAATAATAAGGTCAGAGGGATACAGTAAACCTGAAGTGAAGCATCGGACTCTATAACTAGTGTCACAGAAATGGATCAAACCATAGACAGTAGGAAGAGTCAGTCTTCTTATACTTAAGTCGGCATTGTGCCTTTTGTATTTAATTCCGATGCAATTTCTATGTTTCATCGTCAATAAGAAGGTCCAAGGGATACAGTAAACCTGAAGTGAAGCATCGGAATCTATAACTAGTGTCACCGAAATGGTTCAAAATATAGACAGTAAGAAGAGACAGTCTTCTTGTACTTAAGTCGGCATTGTGCCTTTTGTATTTCATTCCGATGCAATTTCTGTGATTCATCGTCAATAAGAAGGTCCAAGGGATACAGTAACCCTGAAGTGAAGCATCGGACTCCATAACTAGTGTCACAGAAATGGATCAAAACATAGACAGTAGGAAGAGTCACTCTTTATATACTTAAGTCGGCAATGTGCCTTTTGTATTTATTTCCGATGCAATTTCTGTGTATCATCATCAATAAGAAGGTCCAAGGGAAACAGTAAAAGTGAAGTGAAGCATCGGAATCTATAACTAGAGTCTCAGGAATGGTTCAAAACATAGACAGTACGAAGAGTCAGTCTTCATGTACATAAGTCGGCATTGTGGCTTTTGTATTTAATTCCGATGCAATTTCTGTGTTTCATCGTCAATAAGGTCAGCGGGATACAGTAAACCTGAAGTGAAGCATCGGAATCTATAACTAGTGTCACAGGAATGGTTCAAAACATAGTCAGTAAGACGAGTCAGTCTTCTTGTACTTAAGTCGGCATTGTGCCTTTTCTACTTAATTCCGATGCAATTTCTGTGTTTCATCGTCAATAAGAAGGTCCAAGGGATACAGTAAACCTGGAGTGAAGCATCGGAATCTATAACTAGTGTCACAGGAATGGTTCAAAACATAGACGGTAAGAAGATTCAGACTTCTTATACTGAAGTCGACATTGTGCCTTATCTATTTAATTCCGAAGCAATTTCTGTGTTTCATCGACAATAAGAAGGTCAGAGGGATACAATAAACCTGAAGTGAAGCATCGGAATCCATAACTAGTGTCACAGGAATGGTTCAAAACAAAGTCAGTAAGAAGAGTTAGTCATCTTGTCCTTAAGTCGGCATTGTGCCTTTTGTATTTAATTCCGATGCAATTTCTGTGTTTCATCGTCAATAAGATGGTCCAAGGGATACAGTATACCAGGAGTGAAACAACGGAATCTATAACTAGTGTCACGGGAATGGTTCAAAGCATAGTCAGTAAGAAGATTCAGTCTTCTTGTCCTTAATGCGGCATTGTGCCTTTTGTATTTAATTCCGATGCAATTTCTGTGTTTCATCGGCAATAAGGTCAGAGGGATACAGAAAACCTGAAGTGAAGCATCGGAATCTACAACTAGTGTCACAGGAATGGTTCAAAACATTGACAGTAGGAAGAGTCAGTGTTCTTGTACTTAAGTCGGCATTGTGCCTTTTGTATTTAATTCCGATGCAATTTCTGTGTTTCATCGTCAATAAGAAGGTCCAAGGGGTACAGTAAACCAGAAGTGAAGCATCGCAATCTACAATTAGTGTCACAGGATTGGTTTAAATCATAGACAGTAAGAAGAGTCAGTCTTCTTGTACTTAAGTCGGCATTGTGCCTTTAATATTCAATACCGATGCAATTTCTGTGTTTCATCGTCAATAAGAAGGTCAGAGGGATACAGTAAACCTGAAGTGAAGCATCGGAATCTATAACTAGTGTCACAGGAATGGTTCAAAACATAGTCAGTAAGAAGAGTCAGTCTTCTTGTACTTAATTCGGCATTTAGCCTTTCGTATTGAACTCCGATGCAATTTATGTGCTTCACCGTCAATAAGAAGGTCGGAGGGATACAGTAAACCTGAAGTGAAGCATCGGAATCTATAACTAGTGTCACAGGAATGGTTCAAACGTAGACAGTAAGAAGAGACAGTCTTCATGTACCTAAGTCGGCATTGTGCCTTTTGTGTATAATTCCGATGCAATTTCTGTGTTTCATCGTCAATATGAAGGTCAGAGGTATACAGTAAACCGGAAGTGAAGCATCGGAATCTATAACTAGTGTCACAGGAATGGTTCAAAACATAGTCAGTAAGAAGAGCCAGTCTTCTTGTCCTTAAGTCGGCATTGTGCCTTTAGTATTTATTTCCGATTCAATTTCTGTGTTTCCTCGTCAATAAGAAGGTCCAAGGGATACAGTAATCCTGGAGTGAAGCATCGGAATCTATAACTAGAGTCACAGTAGTGGTTCAAAACATAGACAGTAAGAAGAGTCAGTCATCTTGTACTTATTCCGGGATTGTGCCTTTTGTATTTAGCTCCGATGCAATTTCTGTTTTTCATCGTCAATAAGAAGGTCCAAGGGATACAGTAAACCTGGAGTGAAGCATCGGAATCTATAACTAGTGTCACAGGAATGGTTCAAAACATAGACAGTAAGAGTAGTCAGTCTTCTTGTACTTAAGTCGACTTTCTGCCTTTTCTATTTAATTCCGATGCAATTTCTGTGTTTCACCGTCAATAAGAAGGTCAGAGGGATACAATAAACCTGAAGTGAAGCATGCACAGGAATGGTTCATTTCAAAGTCAGTAAGAAGAGTCAGTCTTCTTGTCCTTAAGTCGGCATTGTGCGTTTTGTATTTAATTCCGATGAAATTTCTGTGTTTCATCGTCAAAAAGATGGTCCAAGGTATACAGTAAAACTAAAGTGAAGCATCGGAATCTATAACTAGTCTCACAGGAATGGTTCAAAACATAGTCAGTAAGAAGAGTCTGTCTTCTTGTACTTAAGTCTTCATTGTGCCTTTTCAATTTCATTCCGATGCTAATTCTGTGTTTCATCGTCAATAAGAAGGTCCAAGGGATACAGTAAACCTGGAGAGAAGCATCGAAATCTATAACTAGTGTCACAGGAATGGTTCATATCGTAGACAGTAAGAAGAGTCAGACTTCTTGTACTTAAGTCGACATTGTGCCTTTTCTATTTTATTCCGATGCAATTTCTGTGTTTCATTGTCAATAAGAAGGTCAGAGGGATACAGTAAACCTGAAGTGAAGCATCGGAATCTATAACTAGTGTCACAGGAATGGTTCAAAACATAGACAGTAAGAAAAGTCAGTCTTCGTGTACTTAAGTCGGCATTAAGCCTTTTGTATTTACTTCCGATGCAATTTCTGTGTTTCATCGTCAATAAGAAATTCCAAGGTTTACAGTAAACCTGAGGTGAAGCATCGGATTCTATAACTAGTGTCACACGAATGGTTCAAAACATAGTCAGTAAGAATAGTCAGTCTTCTTGTACTTATGTCGGCATTGTACCTTTTCTATGTAATTCTGATGCAATTTCTGTGCTTCATCGTCATTAACAAGGTCCAAGGGATACACTAAACCTGGAGTGAAGCATCGGAGTCTATAACTAGTGTCACAGGAATGGTTCAAAACATAGTCAGTAAGAAGAGTCAGTCTTCCTGTCCTTAAGTCGGCATTGTGCCTTCTTTATTTAATTCCGATGCAATTTCTGTGTTTCATCGGCAATAAGGTCAGAGGGATACAGTAAACCTGAAGTGAAGCATCGGAATCTATAACTAGTGTCACAGCAATGGTTCAAAACATAGACAGTAGGAAGAGTCAGTCTTCTTGTACTTCAGTCGCCATTGTGCCTTTTGTATTTAATTCCGATGCAATTTCTGTGTTTCATCGTCAATAATAAGGTCAGAGGGATACAGTAAACCTGAAGTGAAGCATCGGACTCTATAACTAGTGTCACAGAAATGGATCAAACCATAGACAGTAGGAAGAGTCAGTCTTCTTATACTTAAGTCGGCATTGTGCCTTTTGTATTTAATTCCGATGCAATTTCTATGTTTCATCGTCAATAAGAAGGTCCAAGGGATACAGTAAACCTGAAGTGAAGCATCGGAATCTATAACTAGTGTCACCGAAATGGTTCAAAATATAGACAGTAAGAAGAGTCAGTCTTCTTGTACTTAAGTCGGCATTGTGCCTTTTGTATTTCATTCCGATGCAATTTCTGTGTTTCATCATCAATAAGAAGGTCCAAGGGAAACAGTAAAAGTGAAGTGAAGCATCGGAATCTATAACTAGAGTCTCAGGAATGGTTCAAAGCATAGACAGTACGAAGAGTCAGTCTTCATGTACATAAGTCGGCATTGTGGCTTTTGTATTTAATTCCGATGCAATTTCTGTGTTTCATCGTCAATAAGGTCAGCGGGATACAGTAAACCTGAAGTGAAGCATCGGAATCTATAACTAGTGTCACAGGAATGGTTCAAAACATAGTCAGTAAGACGAGTCAGTCTTCTTGTACTTAAGTCGGCATTGTGCCTTTTCTACTAAATTCCGATGCAATTTCTGTGTTTCATCGTCAATAAGAAGGTCCAAGGGATACAGTAAACCTGGAGTGAAGCATCGGAATCTATAACTAGTGTCACAGGAATGGTTCAAAACATAGACGGTAAGAAGATTCAGACTTCTTATACTTAAGTCGACATTGTGCCTTATCTATTTAATTCCGAAGCAATTTCTGTGTTTCATCGACAATAAGAAGGTCAGAGGGATACAATAAACCTGAAGTGAAGCATCGGAATCCATAACTAGTGTCACAGGAATGGTTCAAAACAAAGTCAGTAAGAAGAGTTAGTCATCTTGTCCTTAAGTCGGCATTGTGCCTTTTGTATTTAATTCCGATGCAATTTCTGTGTTTCATCGTCAATAAGATGGTCCAAGGGATAAAGTATACCAGGAGTGAAGCAACGGAATCTATAACTAGTGTCACGGGAAAGGTTCAAAGCATAGTCAGTAAGAAGATTCAGTCTTCTTGTCCTTAATGCGGCATTGTGCCTTTTGTATTTAATTCCGATGCAATTTCTGTGTTTCATCGGCAATAAGGTCAGAGGGATACAGTAAACCAGAAGTGAAGCATCGCAATCTACAAATAGTGTCACAGGATTGGTTTAAATCATAGACAGTAAGAAGAGTCAGTCTTCTTGTACTTAAGTCGGCATTGTGCCTTTAATATTCAATACCGATGCAATTTCTGTGTTTCATCGTCAATAAGAAGGTCAGAGGGATACAGTAAACCTGAAGTGAAGCATCGGAATCTATAACTAGTGTCACAGGAATGGTTCAAAACATAGTCAGTAAGAGGAGTCAGTCTTCTTGTACTTAATTCGGCATTTAGCCTTTCGTATTGAACTCCGATGCAATTTATGTGCTTCACCGTCAATAAGAAGGTCAGAGGGATACAGTAAACCTGAAGTGAAGCATCGGAATCTATAACTAGTGTCACAGGAATGGTTCAAACGTAGACAGTAAGAAGAGACAGTCTTCATGTACCTAAGTCGGCATTGTGCCTTTTGTGTATAATTCCGATGCAATTTCTGTGTTTCATCGTCAATATGAAGGTCAGAGGTATACAGTTAACCGGAAGTGAAGCATCGGAATCTATAACTAGTGTCACAGGAATGGTTCAAAACATAGTCAGTAAGAAGAGTCAGTCTTCTTGTCCTTAAGTCGGCATTGTGCCTTTAGTATTTAATTCCGATTCAATTTCTGTGTTTCATCGTCAATAAGAAGGTCCAAGGGATAGAGTAATCCTGGAGTGAAGCATCGGAATCTATAACTAGAGTCACAGTAGTGGTTCAAAACATAGACAGTAAGAAGAGTCAGTCATCTTGTACTTATTCCGGGATTGTGCCTTTTGTATTTAGCTCCGATGCAATTTCTGTTTTTCATCGTCAATAAGAAGGTCCAAGGGATACAGTAAACCTGGAGTGAAGCATCGGAATCTATAACTAGTGTCACAGGATTGGTTCAAATCATAGACAGTAAGAGTAGTCAGTCTTCTTGTACTTAAGTCGACTTTGTGCCTTTTCTATTTAATTCCGATGCAATTTCTGTGTTTCACCGTCAATAAGAAGGTCAGAGGGATACAATAAACCTGAAGTGAAGCATGCACAGGAATGGTTCATTTCAAAGTCAGTAAGAAGACTCAGTCTTCTTGTCCTTAAGTCGGCATTGTGCGTTTTGTATTTAATTCCGATGAAATTTCTGTGTTTCATCGTCAAAAAGATGGTCCAAGGTATACAGTAAAACTAAAGTGAAGCATCGGAATCTATAACTAGTCTCACAGGAATGGTTCAAAACATAGTCAGTAAGCAGAGTCTGTCTTCTTGTACTTAAGTCTTCATTGTGCCTTTTCAATTTCATTCCGATGCTAATTCTGTGTTTCATCGTCAATAAGAAGGTCCAAGGGATACAGTAAACCTGGAGAGAAGCATCGAAATCTATAACTAGTGTCACAGGAATGGTTCATATCGTAGACAGTAAGAAGAGTCAGACTTCTTGTACTTAAGTCGACATTGTGCCTTTTCTATTTTATTCCGATGCAATTTCTGTGTTTCATTGTCAATAAGAAGGTCAGAGGGATACAATAAACCTGAAGTGAAGCATCGGAATCTATAACTAGTGTCACAGGAATGGTTCAAAGCAATGTCAGTAAGAAGAATCAGTCTTCTTGTCCTTAAGTCGGCATTGTGCCATTTGCATTTAATTCCGACGCAATTTCTGTGTTTCATCGTCAATAAGAAGGTCCAAGGGATACAGTAAACCTGGAGTGAAGCATCGGAATCTATAACTAGTGTCACAGGAATGGTTCAAAACATAGACAGTAAGAAGAGTCGGTCTTCGTGTACTTAATTCGGCATTTTGCCTTTTGTATTTAATTCCGATGCAATTGCTGTGTTTCATCGTCAATAACAAGGTCCATGGGATACAGTAAACCAGAAGTGAAGCATCGGAATCTATAACTAGTGTCACAGGAATGGTTCAAAACATAGTCAGTATGAAGAGTCAGTGTTCTTGTACTTTACTCGGCATTGTGCATTTTATATTTAATTCCGATGCAATTTCTGTGATTCATAGTCAGTAAGAAGGCCCAAGGGTTACAGAAAACTGGAGTGAAGCATCGGACTCTATAACTAGTGTCACAGAAATGGTTCAAAACATAGACAGTAGAAGAGTCAGTCTTCTACTCCTTAAGTCGGCATTGTGCCTTTTGTATTTAATTCCGATCCAATTTCTGTGTTTCATCGTCAATAAGGTCAGAGGTATACAGTAAACCTGAAGTGAGGCTTCGGAATCTATAACTAGTGTCACAGGAATGGTTCAAAACATAGACAGTAGGAAGAATCAGTCTTCTTGTACTTAAGTCGGCATTGTGCCTTTTGTAATTAATTCCGATGCAATTTCTGTGTTTCATCGTCAATAAGAAAGTCAGAGGGATACAGTAAACCAGATGTGAAGCATCAGAATCAATAACTAGTGTCACAGGAATGGTTCAAAACATAGTCAGTAAGAAGATTCAGTCTTCTTGTACTTAAGTCGACATTGTGCCTTATCTATTTAATTCCGAAGCAATTTCTGTGTTTCATCGACAATAAGAAGGTCAGAGGGATACAATAAACCTGAAGTGAAGCATCGGAATCCATAACTAGTGTCACAGGAATGGTTCAAAACAAAGTCAGTAAGAAGAGTTAGTCATCTTGTCCTTAAGTCGGCATTGTGCCTTTTGTATTTAATTCCGATGCAATTTCTGTGTTTCATCGTCAATAAGATGGTCCAAGGGATAAAGTATACCAGGAGTGAAGCAACGGAATCTATAACTAGTGTCACGGGAATGGTTCAAAGCATAGTCAGTAAGAAGATTCAGTCTTCTTGTCCTTAATGCGGCATTGTGCCTTTTGTATTTAATTCCGATGCAATTTCTGTGTTTCATCGGCAATAAGGTCAGAGGGATACAGTAAACCTGAAGTGAAGCATCGGAATCTACAACTAGTGTCACAGGAATGGTTCAAAACATTGACAGTAGGAAGAGTCAGTGTTCTTGTACTTAAGTCGGCATTGTGCCTTTTGTATTTAATTCCGATGCAATTTCTGTGTTTCATCGTCAATAAGAAGGTCCAAGGGGTACAGTAAACCAGAAGTGAAGCATCGCAATCTACAAATAGTGTCACAGGATTGGTTTAAATCATAGACAGTAAGAAGAGTCAGTCTTCTTGTACTTAAGTCGGCATTGTGCCTTTAATATTCAATACCGATGCAATTTCTGTGTTTCATCGTCAATAAGAAGGTCAGAGGGATACAGTAAACCTGAAGTGAAGCATCGGAATCTATAACTAGTGTCACAGGAATGGTTCAAAACATAGTCAGTAAGAGGAGTCAGTCTTCTTGTACTTAATTCGGCATTTAGCCTTTCGTATTGAACTCCGATGCAATTTATGTGCTTCACCGTCAATAAGAAGGTCAGAGGGATACAGTAAACCTGAAGTGAAGCATCGGAATCTATAACTAGTGTCACAGGAATGGTTCAAACGTAGACAGTAAGAAGAGACAGTCTTCATGTACCTAAGTCGGCATTGTGCCTTTTGTGTATAATTCCGATGCAATTTCTGTGTTTCATCGTCAATATGAAGGTCAGAGGTATACAGTTAACCGGAAGTGAAGCATCGGAATCTATAACTAGTGTCACAGGAATGGTTCAAAACATAGTCAGTAAGAAGAGTCAGTCTTCTTGTCCTTAAGTCGGCATTGTGCCTTTAGTATTTAATTCCGATTCAATTTCTGTGTTTCATCGTCAATAAGAAGGTCCAAGGGATAGAGTAATCCTGGAGTGAAGCATCGGAATCTATAACTAGAGTCACAGTAGTGGTTCAAAACATAGACAGTAAGAAGAGTCAGTCATCTTGTACTTATTCCGGGATTGTGCCTTTTGTATTTAGCTCCGATGCAATTTCTGTTTTTCATCGTCAATAAGAAGGTCCAAGGGATACAGTAAACCTGGAGTGAAGCATCGGAATCTATAACTAGTGTCACAGGAATGGTTCAAAACATAGACAGTAAGAGTAGTCAGTCTTCTTGTACTTAAGTCGACTTTGTGCCTTTTCTATTTAATTCCGATGCAATTTCTGTGTTTCACCGTCAATAAGAAGGTCAGAGGGATACAATAAACCTGAAGTGAAGCATGCACAGGAATGGTTCATTTCAAAGTCAGTAAGAAGAGTCAGTCTTCTTGTCCTTAAGTCGGCATTGTGCGTTTTGTATTTAATTCCGATGAAATTTCTGTGTTTCATCGTCAAAAAGATGGTCCAAGGTATACAGTAAAACTAAAGTGAAGCATCGGAATCTATAACTAGTCTCACAGGAATGGTTCAAAACATAGTCAGTAAGAAGAGTCTGTCTTCTTGTACTTAAGTCTTCATTGTGCCTTTTCAATTTCATTCCGATGCTAATTCTGTGTTTCATCGTCAATAAGAAGGTCCAAGGGATACAGTAAACCTGGAGAGAAGCATCGAAATCTATAACTAGTGTCACAGGAATGGTTCATATCGTAGACAGTAAGAAGAGTCAGACTTCTTGTACTTAAGTCGACATTGTGCCTTTTCTATTTTATTCCGATGCAATTTCTGTGTTTCATTGTCAATAAGAAGGTCAGAGGGATACAATAAACCTGAAGTGAAGCATCGGAATCTATAACTAGTGTCACAGGAATGGTTCAAAGCAATGTCAGTAAGAAGAATCAGTCTTCTTGTCCTTAAGTCGGCATTGTGCCATTTGCATTTAATTCCGACGCAATTTCTGTGTTTCATCGTCAATAAGAAGGCCCAAGGGATACAGTAAACCTGGAGTGAAGCATCGGAATCTATAACTAGTGTCACAGGAATGGTTCAAAACATAGACAGTAAGAAGAGTCGGTCTTCGTGTACTTAATTCGGCATTTTGCCTTTTGTATTTAATTCCGATGCAATTGCTGTGTTTCATCGTCAATAACAAGGTCCATGGGATACAGTAAACCAGAAGTGAAGCATCGGAATCTATAACTAGTGTCACAGGAATGGTTCAAAACATAGTCAGTATGAAGAGTCAGTGTTCTTGTACTTTACTCGGCATTGTGCATTTTATATTTAATTCCGATGCAATTTCTGTGATTCATAGTCAGTAAGAAGGCCCAAGGGTTACAGAAAACTGGAGTGAAGCATCGGACTCTATAACTAGTGTCACAGAAATGGTTCAAAACATAGACAGTAGAAGAGTCAGTCTTCTACTCCTTAAGTCGGCATTGTGCCTTTTGAATTTAATTCCGATCCAATTTCTGTGTTTCATCGTCAATAAGGTCAGAGGTATACAGTACACCTGAAGTGAGGCTTCGGAATCTATAACTAGTGTCACAGGAATGGTTCAAAACATAGACAGTAGGAAGAATCAGTCTTCTTGTACTTAAGTCGGCATTGTGCCTTTTGTAATTAATTCCGATGCAATTTCTGTGTTTCATCGACAATAAGAAGGTCAGAGGGATACAGTAAACTTGAAGTGAAGCATCGGAATCCAAAACTAATGTCACAGGAATGGTTCAAAACATAGACAGTAGGAAGAGTCAGTCTTCTTGTACTTAAGTCGGCATTGTGCCTTTTGTATTTAATTCCGATGCAATTTCTGTGTTTCATCGTCAATAAGAAAGTCAGAGGGATACAGTAAACCAGATGTGAAGCATCAGAATCAATAACTAGTGTCACAGGAATGGTTCAAAACATAGTCAGTAAGAAGATTCAGTCTTCTTGTACTTAAGTCGGCATTGTGCCTTTTGTATTTAATTCCGATGGAATTTCTGTGTTTCATCGTCAATAAGAAAGTCAGAGGGATACAGTAAACCAGATGTGAAGCATCAGAATCAATAACTAGTGTCACAGGAATGGTTCAAAACATAGTCAGTAAGAAGATTCAGTCTTCTTGTACTTAAGTCGGCATTGTGCCTTTTGTATTTAATTCCGATGGAATTTCTGTGTTTCATCGTCAATAAGAAGGTCCGAGGGATACAGTAAACCTGAAGTGAAGCATCGGAATCTATAACTAGTGTCACAGGAATGGTTCAAAACATAGGCAGTAAGAAGAGTCAGTCTTCTTGTACTTAATTCTGCATTGTGCCTTTAGTATTTAATTCCGATGCAATTTCTGTGTTTCATCGTCAATAAGAAGGTCCAAGGGATACAGTAAACCTGAAGTGAAGCATCGGAATTTATAACTAGTGGCACAGGGATGGTTCAAATCATAGACAGTAAGAAGAGTCAGTCTTCTTGTACTTAAGACGGCATTGTTCCTTTTCTATTTAATTCCGATGCAATTTCAGTGTTTCATCGTCAATAAGAAGGTCGGAGGGATACAGTAATCCTGAAGTGAAGCATCGGAATCTATAACTAGTGTCACAGGAATGGTTCAAAACATAGTCAGTAAGAAGGGTCAGTCTACTTGTACTTAAATCTGCATTGTGAATATTGTATTTAATTCCGATGCATTTTCTGTGTTTCATCGTCAGTAAGAAGGTCCAAGGGATACATTAAACCTGAAGTGAAGCATCGGAATTCATAACTAGTGTCACAGGAATGGTTCATATCACAGTCAGAAAGGAGAGTCAGATTTCTTGTACTTAAGTCGGCATTGTGCCTTTTGTATTTAATTCCGATGCAATTTCTGTGTTTCATCGTCAATAAGAAGGTCCAAGGGATATAGTAAACCTGGAGTGAAGCAACGGAATCTATAACTAGTGCCACAGGAATGGTCCAAAACATAGACAGTAAGAAGAGTCAGTCTTCTAGTACTTACGTCGACATTGTGCCTTTTCTATTTAATTCCGATGCAATTTCTATGTTTCATTGTCAATAAGAAGGTCAGAGGGATACATTAAACCTTGAAGTGAAGCATCGGAATCTATAACTAGTGTCACAGGAATGGTTCAAAGCAAAGTCAGTAAGAAGAGTCAGTCTTTTTGTCCATAAGTCGGCATTGTGCCTTTTGTATTTAATTCCAATGTAATTTCTGTGTTTCATCGTCAATAAGAAGGTCCAAGGGATACAGTAAACATGGAGTGAAGCATCGGAATCTGTAACTAGTGTCACAGGAATGGTTCAAATCATAGACAGTAAGAAGAGTCAGTCTACTTGTACTTAATTCTGCATTGTGAATTTTGTATTTAATTCCGATGCATTTTCTGTGTTTCATCGTCAATAAGAAGGTCCAAGGGATACATTAAACCTGAAGTGAAGCATCGGAATTCACAACTAGTGTCACAGGAATGGTTCAAATCACAGTCAGAAAGGAGAGTCAGTCTTCTTGTACTTAAGTCGGCATTGTGCCTTTTGTATTTAATTCCGATGCAATTTCTGTGTTTCATCGTCAATAACAAGTTCCAAGGGATACAGTAAACCTGGAGTGAAGCATTGGAATCTATAACTAGTGTCACAGGAATGGTTCAAATCATAGTCAGTAAGAAGATTCAGTCTTCTTGTACTTAAGTCGGCATTGTACCTTTTCTATTTAATTCCGATGCAATTTCTGTGTTTCATCGTCAATAACAAGTTCCAAGGGATACAGTAAACCTGGAGTGAAGCATCGGAATCTATAACTAGTGTCAATGGAATGGTTCAAGACATAGACAGTAAGAAGAGTCAGTCTTCTTGTACTTAAGTGGGCATTGTGCCTTTTGTATTTAATTCCGATGCAGTTTCTGTGTTTCATCGTCAATAAGAAGGTCAGAGGGGTACAGTAAACCTGAAGTGAAGCATCGGAATCAGTAGCTAGTGTCACAGGAATAGTTTAAAGCATAGTCAGTAAGAAGAGTCAGACTTCTTGTCCTTAAGTCGTCATTGTGCCTTTTGTATTTAATTCCGATGCAATTTCTGTGTTTCATCATCAATAAGAATGTCCAAGGGATACAGTAAACCTGGAGTGAAGCATCGGAATCTATAACTAGTGTCACAGGAATGGTTCAAAGCATAGACAGTAAGAAGAGTCAGTCTCCTTGTACTTAATTCTGCACTGTGCCTTTTGTATTTAATTCCGATGCAATTTCTGTGTTTCATCTTCAATAAGAAGGGCCAAGGGATACAGTAAACCTGGAGTGAAGCATCGGAGTCTATAACTAGTGTCACAGGACTGGTTCAAAGATAGACAGTAAGAAGAGTTAGTCTTCTTGTACTTAAGTCGGCATTGTGCCTTTTCTATTTAATTCCGATGCAATTTCTGTGTTTCATCGTCAATAAGAAGGTCCAAGGGATACAGTAAACCTGGAGGGAAACATCGGAATCTGTAACTAGCGTCACAGGAATGGTTCAAAACATAGTCAGTAAGAAGAGTCAGTCTTCTTGTACTTAAGTCGGCATTGTGCCTTTTCTATTTAATTCCGATGCAATTTCTGTGTTTAATCGTCAATAAGAAGGTCCAAGGGATACAGTAAACCTGGAGTCAAGCATCGGAATCTATAACTAGTGTCAATGGTATGGTTCAAAACATAAACAGTAAGAAGAGTCAGCCTTCTTGTACTTTAGTCGGCATTGTGCCTTTTGTCTTTAATTCCGATGCAATTTCTGTGTTTCAATGTCAATAAGAAGGTCAGAGGGGTACAGTAAACCTGAAGCTAAGCATAGATTCTATAGCTAGTGACACAGGAATGGTTCAATACATAGTCTGTAAGAACAGTCAGTCTTCTTGTCCTTAAGTCGGCATTGTGCCTTTTGTATTTAATTCCGATGCAATTTCTGTGTTTCATCATCAATAAGAAGGTCAAAGGGATACAGTAAACCTGGAGTGAAGCGTTGGAATCTATAACTAGTGTCACAGGAATGGTTCAAAACATAGACAGTAAGAAGAGTCAGTCTCCTTGTACTTAATTCTGCACTGTGCCTTTGTATTTAATTCCTATGCAATTTCTGTGTATCATCGTCAATAAGAATGTCCAAGGGATACAGTAAACCTGAAGTGTAGCATCGGAATTTATAACTAGTGTCACAGGAATGGTTCAAAACATAGTCAGTAAGAAGAGTCAGTCTTCTTGTACTTAAGTCGGCATTGTGCCTTTTCTATTTAATTCCGATGCAATTTCTGTGTTTAATCGTCAATAAGAAGGACCAAGGGATACGGTAAACCTGGAGTGAAGCATCGGAGTCTATAACTAGTGTCACAGGACTGGTTCAATAATAGACAGTAAGAAGAGTCAGTCTTCTTGAACTTAATTCGGCATTGTGCCTTTTGTATTTAATTCCGATTCAATTTCTGTGTTTCATCGTCAATAAGAAGGTCCAAGGGATACAGTAAACCTGGAGTGAAGCATCGGAATCTATAACCAGAGTCACAGTAGTGGTTCAAAACATAGACAGTAAGCAGAGTCAGTCATCTTGTACTTATTCCGGGATTGTGCCTTTTGTATTTAGCTCCGATGCAATTTCTGTTTTTCATCGTCAATAAGAAGGTCCAAGGGATACAGTAAACCTGGAGTGAAGCATCGGAATCTATAACTAGTGTCACAGGAATGGTTCAAAACATAGACAGTAGGAAGAGTCAGACTTCTTGTACTTAAGTCGACTTTGTGCCTTTTCTATTTAATTCCGATGCAATTTCTGTGATGCATTGTCAATAAGAAGGTCCAAGGGATACAATAAACCTGGAGTGAAGCATCGGAATCTATGACTAGTGTCACTGCAATGGTTCAAAGTATAGACAGTAAGAAGAGTCAGTCTTCTTGTACTTAAGTCGGCATGGTGCCTTTTGTATTTAATTCCGATAAAATTTCTGTGTTTCATCGTCAATAAGAAGGTCCAAGGGATACAGTAAACCTGAAGTGAAGCATCGGAATCTATAACTAGTGTCACAGGAATGGTTCAAATCATAGACAGTAGGAAGTGTCCGTCTTCTTGTACTTAAGTCGGCATTGTGCCTTTCGTATTTAATTCCGATGCAATTTCTGTGTTTCATCGTCAATAAGAAGGTCCAAGGGATACGGCAAACCTGGAGTGAAGCATCGGAATCTATAACTAGTCTCACAGGAATGGTTAAAAACATAGACAGTAAGAGTAGTCAGTCGTCTTGTACTTAAGTCGACTTTTTTGCCTTTTCTATTTAATTCCGATGCAATTTCTGTGTTTCATCGTCAATAAGAAGGTCAGAGGGATACAATAAACCTGAAGTGAAGCATCAGAATCTATAGCTAGTGTCACAGGAATAGTTCAAATCAAAGTCAGTAAGAAGAGTCAGTCTTCTTGTAATTAAGTCGGCATTGTGCGTTTTGTATTTAATTCCGATGAAATTTCTGTGTTTCATCGTCAATAAGAAGGTCCAAGGGATACAGTAAATCTGCAGTGTACCATCGGAATCTATAACTAGTGCCACAGGAATGGTTCAAACATAGACAGTAAGAAAAGTCAGTCTTCGTGTACTTAAGTCGGCATTTAGCCATTTGTATTAACTTCCGATGCAATTTCTGTGTTTCATCGTCAATAAGAAATTCCAAGGTTTACAGTAAACCTGAGGTGAATCATCGGAATCTATAACTAGTGTCACAGGAATGGTTCAAATCATAGTCAGTAAGAAGTGTCAGTCTTCTTGTACTTCAGTCGACATTGTACCTTTTCTATTTAATTCTGATGCAATTTCTGTGTTTCATCGTCAATAACAAGGTCCAAGGGATACAGTAAACCTGGAGTGAAGCATCGGAATCTGTAACTAGTGTCAATGGAATGGTTCAAAACGTAGACAGTAAGAAGAGTCAGTCTTCTTGTGCTTAAGTCTTCATTGTGCCTTTTCAATTTCATTCCGATGCTAATTCTGTGTTTCATCGTCAATAAGAAGGTCCAAGGGATACAGTAAACCTGGAGAGAAGCATTGAAATCTATAACTAGTGTCACAGGAATGGTTCAAATCGTAGACAGTAAGAAGAGTCAGACTTCTTCTACTTAAGTCGACATTGTGCCTTTTCTATTTAATTCCGATGCAATTTATGTGTTTCATTGTCAATAAGAAGGTCAGAGGGATACAATAAACCTGAAGTGAAGCATCGGAATCTATAACTAGTGTCACAGGAATGGTTCAAAACAAAGTCAGTAAGAAGAATCAGTTTTCTTGTCCATAAGTCGGCATTGTGCCATTTGCATTTAATTCCGACGCAATTTCTGTGTTTCATCGTCAATAAGAAGGTCCAAGGGATACAGTAAACCTGGAGTGAAGCATCGGAATCTATAACTAGTGTCACAGGAATGTTTCAAACATAGACAGTAAGAAGAGTCGGTCTTCGTGTACTTAAGTCGGCATTTTGCCTTTTGTATTTAATTCCGATGCAATTGCTGTGTTTCATCGTCAATAACAAGGTCCATGGGATACAGTAAACCAGAAGTGAAACATCGGAATCTATAACTAGTGTCACAGGAATGGTTCAAAACATAGTCAGTAAGAAGAGTCAGTCTTCTTGTACTTTACTCGGCATTGTTCCTTTTATATTTAATTCCGATGCAATTTCTGTGATTCATCGTCAATAAGAAGGCCCAAGGGTTACAGAAAACTGGAGTGAAGCATCGGACTCTATAACTAGTGGCACAGAAATGGTTCAAAACATAGACAGTAGAAGAGTAAGTCTTCTTGTCCTTAAGTCGGCATTGTGCCTTTTGTATTTAATTCCGATGCAATTTCTGTGTTTCATCGTCAATAAGAAGGTCCAAGAGAAACAGTATACCTGAAGTGAAGCATCGAGAATCTATAACTAGTGTCACAGGAATGGTTCAAAACATAGTCAGTAAGAAGGGTCAGTCTTCTTGTCCTTAAGTCGGCATTGTGCCTTTTGTATTTAATTCCGATCCAATATCTGTGATTCATCGTCAATAAGGTCAGAGGGATACAGTAAACATGAAGTGAAGCTTCGGATCCTATAACTAGTGTCACAGGAATGGTTCAAACATAGACAGTAGGAAGAATCAGTCTTCTTGTACTTAAGTCGGCATTGTGCCCTTTGTAATTAAATCCGATGCAATTTCTGTGTTTCATCGACAACAAGAAGGTCAGAGGGATACAGTAAACTTGAAGTGAAGCATCGGAATCTATAACTAGTGTCACAGAAATGGATCAAACCATAGACAGTAGGAAGAGTCAGTCTTCTTATACTTAAGTCGGCATTGTGCCTTTAGTATTTAATTCCGATGCAATTACTATGTTTCATCGTCAATAAGAAGGTCCAAGGGATACAGTAAACCTGAAGTGAAGCATCGGAATCTATAACTAGTGTCACCGAAATGGTTCAAAGTATAGACAGTAAGAAGAGTCAGTCTTCTTGTACTTAAGTCGGCATTGTGCCTTTTGTATTTCATTCCGATGCAATTTCTGTGATTCATCGTCAATAAGAAGGTCCAAGGGATACAGTAACCCTGAAGTGAAGCATCGGACTCCATAACTAGTGTCACAGAAATGGATCAAAACATAGACAGTAGGAAGAGTCAGTCTTTTTATACTTAAGTCGGCATTGTGCCTTTTGTGTTTATTTCCGATGCAATTTCTGTGTTTCATCATCAATAAGAAGGTCCAAGGGAAACAGTAAACCTGAAGTGAAGCATCGGAATCTGTAACTCGTGTCACAGGAATGGTTCAAAGCATAGACAGTACGAAGAGTCAGTTTTCATGTACATAAGTCGGCATTGTGGCTTTTGTATTTAATTCCGATGCAATTTCTGTGTTTCATCGTCAATAAGGTCAGAGGGAGACAGTAAACCTGAAGTGAAGCATCGGAATCCATAACTAGTGTCACAGGAATGGTTCAAAACATAGTCAGTAAGAAGAGTTAGTCCTCTTGTACTTAAGTCGGCATTGTGCCTTTTCTATTTCATTCCGATGCAATTTCTGTGTTTCATCGTCAATAAGAAGGTCCAAGGGATACAGTAAACCTGGAGTGAAGCATCGGAATCTATAACTAGTGTCACAGGAATGGTTCAAAACATAGACGATAAGAAGATTCAGACTTCTTACACTTAAGTCGACATTGTGCCTTTTCTATTTAATTCCGAAGCAATTTCTGTGTTTCATCGACAATAAGAAGGTCAGAGGGATACAATAAACCTGAAGGGAAGCATCGGAATCTATAACTAGTGTCACAGGAATGGTTCAAAACAAAGTCAGTAAGAAGAGTCAGTCATCTTGTCCTTATGTCGGCATTGTGACTTTTGTATTTAATTCCGATGCAATTTCTGTGTTTCATCGTCAATAAGATGGTCCAAGGGATACAGTATACCGAGAGTGAAGCAACGGAATCTATAACTAGTGTCACAGGAATGGTTCAAAGCATAGTCAGTAAGAAGAGCCAGTCTTCTTGTCCTTAAGGCGGCATTGTGCCTCTTGTATTTAATTACGATGCAATTTCTGTGTTTCATCGGCAATAAGGTCAGAGGGATACAGTAAACCTGAAGTGAAGCATCGGAATCTATAACTAGTGTCACAGGAACGGTTCAAAACATTGACAGTAGGAAGAGTCAGTGTTCTTGTACTTAAGTCGGCATTGTGCCTTTTGTATTTAATTCCGATGCAATTTCTGTGTTTCATCGTCAATAAGAAGGTCCAAGGGATACAGTAAACCTGAAATGAAGCATCGGAATCTATAACTAGTGTCACAGGAATGGTTCAAACCATAGTCAGTAAGAAGAGTCAGTCATCTTGTACTTAATTCGGCATTTAGCTTTTCGTATTGAATTCCGATGCAATTTATGTGCTTCACCGTCAATAAGGAGGTCAGAGGAATACAGTAAACCTGAAGTGAAGCATCGGAATCTATAACTAGTGTCACAGGAATGGTTCAAACGTAGACAGTAAGAAGAGACAGTCTTCATGTACTTAAGTCGGCATTGTGCCTTTTGTATATAATTCCGATGCAATATCGGTGTTTGCTCGTCAATATGAAGGTCAGAGGTATACAGTAAACCGAAAGTGAAGCATGGGAATCTATAACTAGTGTGACAGGAATGGTTCAAAACATAGTCAGTAAGGAGAGTCAGTCTTCTTGTCCTTAAGTCGGCATTGTGCCTTTTGTATTTAATTCCGATTCAATTTCTGTGTTTCATCGTCAATAAGAAGGTCCAAGGGATACAGTAAACCTGGAGTGAAGCATCGGAATCTATAACCAGAGTCACAGTAGTGGTTCAAAACATAGACAGTAAGCAGAGTCAGTCATCTTGTACTTATTCCGGGATTGTGCCTTTTGTATTTAGCTCCGATGCAATTTCTGTTTTTCATCGTCAATAAGAAGGTCCAAGGGATACAGTAAACCTGGAGTGAAGCATCGGAATCTATAACTAGTGTCACAGGAATGGTTCAAAACATAGACAGTAGGAAGAGTCAGACTTCTTGTACTTAAGTCGACTTTGTGCCTTTTCTATTTAATTCCGATGCAATTTCTGTGATGCATTGTCAATAAGAAGGTCCAAGGGATACAATAAACGTGGAGTGAAGCATCGGAATCTATAACTAGTGTCACTGCAATGGTTCAAAATATAGACAGTAAGAAGAGTCAGTCTTCTTGTACTTAAGTCGGCATGGTGCCTTTTGTATTTAATTCCGATAAAATTTCTGTGTTTCATCGTCAATAAGAAGGTCCAAGGGATACAGTAAACCTGAAGTGAAGCATCGGAATCTATAAGTAGTGTCACAGGAATGGTTCAAATCATAGACAGTAGGAAGTGTCCGTCTTCTTGTACTTAAGTCGGCATTGTGCCTTTCGTATTTAATTCCGATGCAATTTCTGTGTTTCATCGTCAATAAGAAGGTCCAAGGGATACGGCAAACTTGGAGTGAAGCATCGGAATCTATAACTAGTGTCACAGGAATGGTTCAAAACATAGACAGTAAGAGTAGTCAGTCTTCTTGTACTTAAGTCGACTTTTTTGCCTTTTCTATTTAATTCCGATGCAATTTCTGTGTTTCATCGTCAATAAGAAGGTCAGAGGAATACAATAAACCTGAAGTGAAGCATCAGAATCTATAGCTAGTGTCACAGGAATAGTTCAAATCAAAGTCAGTAAGAAGAGTCAGTCTTCTTGTAATTAAGTCGGCATTGTGCGTTTTGTATTTAATTCCGATGAAATTTCTGTGTTTCATCGTCAATAAGAAGGTCCAAGGGATACAGTAAACCTGCAGTGTATCATCGGAATCTATAACTAGTGCCACAGGAATGGTTCAAACATAGACAGTAAGAAAAGTCAGTCTTCGTGTACTTAAGTCGGCATTTAGCCTTTTGTATTTACTTCCGATGCAATTTCTGTGTTTCATCGTCAATAAGAAATTCCAAGGTTTACAGTAAACCTGAGGTGAAGCATCGGAATCTATAACTAGTGTCACAGGAATGGTTCAAAACATAGACAGTAGGAAGAGTCAGACTTCTTGTACTTAAGTCGACTTTGTGCCTTTTCTATTTAATTCCGATGCAATTTCTGTGATGCATTGTCAATAAGAAGGTCCAAGGGATACAATAAACCTGGAGTGAAGCATCGGAATCTATAACTAGTGTCACTGCGATGTTTCAAAGTATAGACAGTAAGAAGAGTCAGTCTTCTTGTACTTAAGTCGGCATGGTGCCTTTTGTATTTAATTCCGATAAAATTTCTGTGTTTCATCGTCAATAAGGAGGTCCAAGGGATACAGTAAACCTGAAGTGAAGCATCGGAATCTATAACTAGTGTCACAGGAATGGTTCAAATCATAGACAGTAGGAAGTGTCCGTCTTCTTGTACTTAAGTCGGCATTGTGCCTTTCGTATTTAATTCCGATGCAATTTCTGTGTTTCATCGTCAATAAGAAGGTCCAAGTGATACGGCAAACCTGGAGTGAAGCATCGGAATCTATAACTAGTGTCACAGGAATGGTTAAAAACATAGACAGTAAGAGTAGTCAGTCTTCTTGTACTTAAGTCGACTTTTTTGCCTTTTCTATTTAATTCCGATGCAATTTCTGTGTTTCAACGTCAATAAGAAGGTCAGAGGGATACAATAAACCTGAAGTGAAGCATCAGAATCTATAGCTAGTGTCACAGGAATAGTTCAAATCAAAGTCAGTAAGAAGAGTCAGTCTTCTTGTAATTAAGTCGGCATTGTGCCTTTTGTATTTAATTCCGATGAAATTTCTGTGTTTCATCGTCAATAAGAAGGTCCAAGGGATACAGTAACCTGCAGTGTATCATCGGAATCTATAACTAGTGCCACTGGAATGGTTCAAACATAGACAGTAAGAAAAGTCAGTCTTCATGTACTTAAGTCGGCATATAGCCTTTTGTATTTACTTCCGATGAAATTTCTGTGTTTCATCGTCAATAAGAAATTCCAAGGTTTACAGTAAACCTGAGGTGAAGCATCGGAATCTATAACTAGTGTCACAGGAATGGTTCAAATCATAGTCAGTAAGAAGTGTCAGTCTTCTTGTACTTCAGTCGACATTGTACCTTTTCTATTTAATTCTGATGCAATTTCTGTGTTTCATCGTCAATAACAAGGTCCAAGGGATACAGTAAACCTGGAGCGAAGCATCGGAATCTGTAACTAGTGTCAATGGAATGGTTCAAAACATAGACAGTAAGAAGAGTCAGTCTTCTTGTACTTAAGTCTCCATTGTGCCTTTTGTATTTAATTTCGATGCAATTTCTGTGTTTCATCGTCAATAAGAAGGTCGAAAGGATACAATAAAATTGAAGAGAAGCATCGGAATCTATAGCTAGTGTCACAGGAATGGTTCAATCATTGACAGTAGGAAGAGTCAGTCTTCTTGTACTTAAGTCGGCATTGTGTCTTTTGTATTTAATTCCGATGCAATTTCTGTGTTTCGTCATCAATAAGAAAGTCAGAGGGATACAGTAAACCTGAAGTTGAGGCATCGGAATCCAAAACTAGTGTCACAGGAATGGTTCAAAACATAGACAGTAGGAGGAGTCAGTCTTCTTGTACGTAAGTCGGCATTGTGCCTTTTGTATTTAATTCCGATGCAATTTCTGTGTTTCATCGTCAAAAAGATGGTCCAAGGTATACAGTAAAACTAAAGTGAAGCATCGGAATCTATAACTAGTTACACAGGAATGGTTCAAAACATAGTCAGTAAGAAGAGTCAGTCTTCTTGTGCTTAAGTCTTCATTGTGCCTTTTCAATTTCATTCCGATGGTAATTCTGTGTTTCATCGTCAATAAGAAGGTCCAAGGGATACAGTAAACCTGGAGAGAAGCATTGAAATCTATAACTAGTGTCACAGGAATGGTTCAAATCGTAGACAGTAAGAAGAGTCAGACTTCTTCTACTTAAGTCGACATTGTGCCTTTTCTATTTAATTCCGATGAAATTTCTGTGTTTCATTGTCAATAAGAAGGTCAGAGGGATACAATAAACCTGAAGTGAAGCATCGGAATCTATAACTAGTGTCACAGGAATGGTTCAAAACAAAGTCAGTAAGAAGAATCAGTTTTCTTGTCCATAAGTCGGCATTGTGCCATTTGCATTTAATTCCGACGCAATTTATGTGTTTCATCGTCAATAAGAAGGTCCAAGGGATACAGTAAACCTGGAGTGAAGCATCGGAATCTATAACTAGTGTCACAGGAATGTTTCAAACATAGACAGTAAGAAGAGTCGGTCTTCGTGTACTTAAGTCGGCATTTTGCTTTTGTATTTAATTCCGATGCAATTGCTGTGTTTCATCGTCAATAGCAAGGTCCATGGGATACAGTAAACCAGAAGTGAAACATCGGAATCTATAACTAGTGTCACAGGAATGGTTCAAAACATAGTCAGTATGAAGAGTCAGTCTTCTTGTACTTTACTCGGCATTGTTCCTTTTATATTTAATTCCGATGCAATTTCTGTGATTCATCGTCAATAAGAAGGCCCAAGGGTTAGAGAAAACTGGAGTGAAGCATCGGACTCTATAACTAGTGGCACAGAAATGGTTCAAAACATAGACAGTAGAAGAGTAAGTCTTCTTGTCCTTAAGTCGGCATTGTGCCTTTTGTATTTAATTCCGATGCAATTTCTGTGTTTCATCGTCAATAAGAAGGTCCAAGAGAAACAGTATACCTGAAGTGAAGCATCGAGAATCTATAACTAGTGTCACAGGAATGGTTCAAAACATAGTCAGTAAGAAGAGTCAGTCTTCTTGTCCTTAAGTCGGCATTGTGCCCTTTGTATTTAATTCCGATCCAATATCTGTGATTCATCGTCAATAAGGTCAGAGGGATACAGTAAACATGAAGTGAAGCTTCGGATCCTATAACTAGTGTCACAGGAATGGTTCAAACATAGACAGTAGGAAGAATCAGTCTTCTTGTACTTAAGTCGGCATTGTGCCTTTTGTAATTAATTCCGATGCAATTTCTGTGTTTCATCGACAATAAGAAGGTCAGAGGGATACAGTAAACTTGAAGTGAAGCATCGGAATCTATAACTAGTGTCACAGAAATGGATCAAACCATAGACAGTAGGAAGAGTCAGTCTTCTTATACTTAAGTCGGCATTGTGCCTTTAGTATTTAATTCCGATGCAATTTCTATGTTTCATCGTCAATAAGAAGGTCCAAGGGATACAGTAAACCTGAAGTGAAGCATCGGTATCTATAACTAGTGTCACCGAAATGGTTCAAAGTATAGACAGTAAGAAGAGTCAGTCTTCTTGTACTTAAGTCGGCATTGTGCCTTTTGTATTTCATTCCGATGAAATTTCTGTGATTCATCGTCAATAAGAAGGTCCAAGGGATACAGTAACCCTGAAGTGAAGCATCGGACTCCATAACTAGTGTCACAGAAATGGATCAAAACATAGACAGTAGGAAGAGTCAGTCTTTTTATACTTAAGTCGGCATTGTGCCTTTTGTATTTATTTCCGATGCAATTTCTGTGTTTCATCATCAATAAGAAGGTCCAAGGGAAACAGTAAACCTGAAGTGAAGCATCAGAATCTATAACTCGTGTCACAGGAATGGTTCAAAGCATACACAGTACGAAGAGTCAGTCTTCATGTACATAAGTCGGCATTGTGGCTTTTGTATTTAATTCCGATGCAATTTCTGTGTTTCATCGTCAATAAGGTCAGAGGGAGACAGTAAACCTGAAGTGAAGCATCGGAATCCATAACTAGTGTCACTGGAATGGTTCAAAACATAGTCAGTAAGAAGAGTTAGTCTTCTTGTACTTAAGTCGGCATTGTGCCTTTTCTATTTCATTCCGATGCAATTTCTGTGTTTCATCGTCAATAAGAAGGTCCAAGGGATACAGTAAACCTGGAGTGAAGCATCGGAATCTATAACTACTGTCACAGGAATGGTTCAAAAGCATAGACGGTAAGAAGATTCAGACTTCTTATACTTAAGTCGACATTGTGCCTTTTCTATTTAATTCCGAAGCAATTTCTGTGTTTCATCGACAATAAGAAGGTCAGAGGGATACAATAAACCTGAAGGGAAGCATCGGAATCTATAACTAGTGTCACAGGAATGGTTCAAAACAAAGTCAGTAAGAAGAGTCAGTCATCTTGTCCTTAAGTCGGCATTGTGACTTTTGTATTTAATTCCGATGCAATTTCTGTGTTTCATCGTCAATAAGATGGTCCAAGGGATACAGTATACCGAGAGTGAAGCAACGGAATCTATAACTAGTGTCACAGGAATGGTTCAAACGTAGACAGTAAGAAGAGACAGTCTTCATGTACTTAAGTCGGCATTGTGCCTTTTGTATATAATTCCCATGCAATATCTGTGTTTCATCGTCAGTATGAAGGTCAGAGGTATACAGTAAACCGAAAGTGAAGCATGGGAATCTATAACTAGTGTGACAGGAATGGTTCAAAACATAGTCAGTAAGAAGAGTCAGTCTTCTTGTCCTTAAGTCGGCATTGTGCCTTTTGTATTTAATTCCGATTCAATTTCTGTGTTTCATCGTCAATAAGAAGGTCCAAGGGATACAGTAAACCTGGAGTGAAGCATCGGAATCTATAACCAGAGTCACAGTAGTGGTTCAAAACATAGACAGTAAGCAGAGTCAGTCATCTTGTACTTATTCCGGGATTGTGCTTTTTGTATTTAGCTCCGATGCAATTTCTGTTTTTCATCGTCAATAAGAAGGTCCAAGGGATACAGTAAACCTGGAGTGAAGCATCGGAATCTATAACTAGTGTCACAGGAATGGTTCAAAACATAGACAGTAGGAAGAGTCAGACTTCTTGTACTTAAGTCGACTTTGTGCCTTTTCTATTTAATTCCGATGCAATTTCTGTGATGCATTGTCAATAAGAAGGTCCAAGGGATACAATAAACCTGGAGTGAAGCATCGGAATCTATAACTAGTGTCACTGCAATGGTTCAAAATATAGACAGTAAGAAGAGTCAGTCTTCTTGTACTTAAGTCGGCATGGTGCCTTTTGTATTTAATTCCGATAAAATTTCTGTGTTTCATCGTCAATAAGAAGGTCCAAGGGATACAGTAAACCTGAAGTGAAGCATCGGAATCTATAACTAGTGTCACAGGAATGGTTCAAATCATAGGCAGTAGGAAGTGTCCGTCTTCTTGTATTTAAGTCGGCATTGTGCCTTTCGTATTTAATTCCGATGCAATTTCTGTGTTTCATCGTCAATAAGAAGGTCCAAGGGATACGGCAAACCTGGAGTGAAGCATCGGAATCTATAACTAGTGTCACAGGAATGGTTCAAAACATAGACAGTAAGAGTAGTCAGTCTTCTTGTACTTAAGTCGACTTTTTTGCCTTTTCTATTTAATTCCGATGCAATTTCTGTGTTTCATCGTCAATAAGAAGGTCAGAGGGATACAATAAACCTGAAGTGAAGCATCAGAATCTATAGCTAGTGTCACAGGAATAGTTCAAATCAAAATCAGTAAGAAGAGTCAGTCTTCTTGTAATTAAGTCGGCATTGTGCGTTTTGTATTTAATTCCGATGAAATTTCTGTGTTTCATCGTCAATAAGAAGGTCCAAGGGATACAGTAAACCTGCAGTGTATCATCGGAATCTATAACTAGTGCCACAGGAATGGTTCAAACATAGACAGTAAGAAAAGTCAGTCTTCGTGTACTTAAGTCGGCATTTAGCCTTTTGTATTTACTTCCGATGCAATTTCTGTGTTTCATCGTCAATAAGAAATTCCAAGGTTTACAGTAAACCTGAGGTGAAGCATCGGAATCTATAACTAGTGTCACAGGAATGGTTCAAAACATAGTCAGTAAGAAGAGTCAGTCTTCTTGTACTTCAGTCGACATTGTACCTTTTCTATTTAATTCTGATGCAATTTCTGTGTTTCATCGTCAATAACAAGGTCCAAGGGATACAGTAAACCTGGAGTGAAGCATCGGAACCTGTAACTAGTGTCAATGGAATGGTTCAAAACATAGACAGTAAGAAGAGTCAGTCTTCTTGTACTTAAGTCGGCATTGTGCCTTTTGTATTTAATTTCGATGCAATTTCTGTGTTTCATCGTCAATAAGAAGGTCGAAAGGATACAATAAAATTGAAGAGAAGCATCGGAATCTATAGCTAGTGTCACAGGAATGGTTCAAATCATTGACAGTAGGAAGAGTAAGTCTTCTTGTACTTATGTCGGCATTGTGTCTTTTGTATTTAATTCCGATGCAATTTCTGTGTTTCGTCATCAATAAGAAGGTCAGAGGGATACAGTAAACCTGATGTGAGGCATCGGAATCCAAAACTAGTGTCACAGGAATGGTTCAAAACATAGACAGTAGGAGGAGTCAGTCTTCTTGTACGTAAGTCGGCATTGTGCCTTTAGTATTTAATTCCGATGCAATTTCTGTGTTTCATCGTCAAAAAGATGGTCCAAGGTATACAGTAAAACTAAAGTGAAGCATCGGAATCTATAACTAGTTACACAGGAATGGTTCAAAACATAGTCAGTAAGAAGAGTCAGTCTTCTTGTGCTTAAGTCTTCATTGTGCCTTTTCAATTTCATTCCGATGCTAATTCTGTGTTTCGTCATCAATAAGAAGGTCAGAGGGATACAGTAAACCTGATGTGAGGCATCGGAATCCAAAACTAGTGTCACAGGAATGGTTCAAAACATAGACAGTAAGAAGAGTCAGACTTCTTCTACTTAAGTCGACATTGTGCCTTTTCTGTTTAATTCCGATGCAATTTCTGTGTTTCATTGTCAATAAGAGGGTCAGAGGGATACAATAAACCTGAAGTGAAGCATCGGAATCTATAACTAGTGTCACAGGAATGGATCAAAACAAAGTCAGTAAGAAGAATCAGTTTTCTTGTCCATAAGTCGGCATTGTGCCATTTCCATTTAATTCCGACGCAATTTCTGTGTTTCATCGTCAATAAGAAGGTCCAAGGGATACAGTAAACCTGGAGTGAAGCATCGGAATCTATAACTAGTGTCACAGGAATGTTTCAAACATAGACAGTAAGAAGAGTCGGTCTTCGTGTACTTAAGTCGGCATTTTGCCTTTTGTATTTAATTCCGATGCAATTGCTGTGTTTCATCGTCAATAACAAGGTCCATGGGATACAGTAAACCAGAAGTGAAGCATCGGAATCTATAACTAGTGTCACAGGAATGGTTCAAAACATAGTCAGTAAGAAGAGTCAGTCTTCTTGTACTTTACTCGGCATTGTTCCTTTTATATTTAATTCCGATGCTATTTCTGTGATTCATCGTCAATAAGAAGGCCCAAGGGTTACAGAAAACTGGAGTGAAGCATCGGACTCTATAACTAGTGGCACAGAAATGGTTCAAAACATAGACAGTAGAAGAGTAAGTCTTCTTGTCCTTAAGTCGGCATTGTGCCTTTTGTATTTAATTCCGATGCATTTTCTGTGTCTCATCGTCAATAAGAAGGTCCAAGAGAAACAGTATACCTGAAGTGAAGCATCGAGAATCTATAACTAGTGTCACAGGAATGGTTCAAAACATAGTCAGTAAGAAGAGTCAGTCTTCTTGTCCTTAAGTCGGCATTGTGCCTTTTGTATTTAATTCCGATCCAATTTCTGTGATTCATCGTCAATAAGGTCAGAGGGATACAGTAAACATGAAGTGAAGCTTCGGATCCTATAACTAGTGTCACAGGAATGGTTCAAACATAGACAGTAGGAAGAATCAGTCTTCTTGTACTTAAGTCGGCATTGTGCCTTTTGTAATTAATTCCGATGCAATTTCTGTGCTTCATCGACAATAAGAAGGTCAGAGGGATACAGTAAACTTGAAGTGAAGCATCGGAATCCAAAACTAATGTCACAGGAATGGTTCAAAACATAGACAGTAGGAAGAGTCAGTCTTCTTGTACTTAAGTCGGCATTGTGCCTTTTGTATTTAATTCCGATGCAATTTCTGTGTTTCATCGTCAATTAGAAAGTCAGAGGGATACAGTAAACCAGATGTGAAGCATCAGAATCAATAACTAGTGTCACAGGAATGGTTCCAAACATAGTCAGTAAGAAGAGTCAGTCTTCTCGTACTTAAGTCTTCATTGTGCCTTTTCAATTTCATTCCGATGCTAATTCTGTGTTTCATCGTCAATAAGAAGGTCCAAGGGATACAGTAAACCTGGAGAGAAGCATCGAAATCTATAACTAGTGTCACAGGAATGGTTCAAATCGTAGACAGTAAGAAGAGTCAGACTTCTTCTACTTAAGTCGACATTGTGCCTTTTCTATTTAATTCCGATGCAATTTCTGTGTTTCATTGTCAATAAGAAGGTCAGAGGGATACAATAAACCAGAAGTAAAGCATCGGAATCTATAACTAGTGTCACAGGAATGGTTCAAAACAAAGTCAGTAAGAAGAATCAGTTTTCTTGTACTTAAGTCGGCATTGTGCCATTTGCATTTAATTCCGAAGCAATTTCTGTGTTTCATCGTCAATAAGAAGGTCCAAGGGATACAATAAACCTGGAGTGGAGCATCGGAATCTATAACTAGTGTCACAGGAATGGTTCAAAACATAGACAGTAAGAAGAGTCGGTCTTCGTGTACTTAAGTCGGCATTTTGCCTTTTGTATTTTATTCCGATGCAATTGCTGTGTTTCATCGTCAATACCAAGGTCCATGGGATACAGTAAGCCAGAAGTGAAGCATCGGAATCTATAACTAGTGTCACAGGAATGGTTCAAAACATAGTCAGTAAGAAGAGTCAGTCTTCTTGTACTTTACTCGGCATTGTTCCTTTTATATTTAATTCCGATGCAATTTCTGTGATTCATCGTCAATAAGAAGGCCCAAGGGTTACAGAAAACTGGAGTGAAGCATCGGACTCTATAACTAGTGGCACAGAAATGGTTCAAAACATAGACAGTAGAAGAGTAAGTCTTCTTGTCCTTAAGTCGCCATTGTGCCTTTTGTATTTAATTCCGATGCAATTTCTGTGTTTCATCGTCAATAAGAAGGTCCAAGAGAAAGAGTATACCTGAAGTGAAGCATCGAGAATCTATAACTAGTGTCACAGGAATGGTTCAAAACATAGTCAGTAAGAAGAGTCAGTCTTCTTGTCCTTAAGTCGGCATTGTGCCTTTCGTATTTAATTCCGATCCAATTTCTGTGTTTCATCGTCAATAAGGTCAGAGGGATACAGTAAACATGAAGTGAAGCTTCGGAATCTATAACTAGTGTCACAGGAATGGTTCAAAACATAGACAATAGGAAGAATCAGTCTTCTTGTACTTAAGTCGGCATTGTGCCTTTTGTAATTAATTCCGATGCAATTTCTGTGTTTCATCGTCAATAAGAAAGTCAGAGGGATACAGTAAACCAGATGTGAAGCATCAGAATCAATAACTAGTGTCACAGGAATGGTTCAAAACATAGTCAGTAAGAAGATTCAGTCTTCTTGTACTTAAGTCGGCATTGTTCCTTTTCTATTTAATTCCGATGCAATTTCTGTGTTTCATCGTCAATAAGGTCAGAGGGACACAGTAAACATGAAGTGAAGCTTCGGAATCTATAACTAGTGTCACAGGAATGGTTCAAAACATAGACAGTAACAGTAGTCAGTCTTCTTGTACTTAAGTCGACTTTTTTGCCTTTTCTATTTAATTCCGATGCAATTTCTGTGTTTCATCGTCAATAAGAAGGTCAGAGGGATACAATAAACCTGAAGTGAAGCATCAGAATCTATAGCTAGTGTCACAGGAATAGTTCAAATCAAAGTCAGTAAGAAGAGTCAGTCTTCTTGTAATTAAGTCGGCATTGTGCGTTTTGTATTCAATTCCGATGAAATTTCTGTGTTTCATCGTCAATAAGAAGGTCCAAGGGATACAGTAAACCTGCAGTGTATCATCGGAATCTATAACTAGTGCCACAGGAATGGTTCAAACATAGACAGTAAGAAAAGTCAGTCTTCGTGTACTTAAGTCGGCATTTAGCCTTTTGTATTTACTTCCGATGCCATTTCTGTGTTTCATCGTCAATAAGAAATTCCAAGGTTTACAGTAAACCTGAGGTGAAGCATCGGAATCTATAACTAGTGTCACAGGAATGGTTCAAAACATAGTCAGTAAGAAGAGTCAGTCTTCTTGTGCTTAAGTCTTCATTGTGCCTTTTCAATTTCATTCCGATGCTAATTCTGTGTTTCGTCATCAATACGAAGGTCAGAGGGATACAGTAAACCTGATGTGAGGCATCGGAATCCAAAACTAGTGTCACAGGAATGGTTCAAAACATAGACAGTAAGAAGAGTCAGACTTCTTCTACTTAAGTCGACATTGTGCCTTTTCTGTTTAATTCCGATGCAATTTCTGTGTTTCATTGTCAATAAGAGGGTCAGAGGGATACAATAAACCTGAAGTGAAGCATCGGAATCTATAACTAGTGTCACAGGAATGGTTCAAAACAAACTCAGTAAGAAGAATCAGTTTTCTTGTCCATAAGTCGGCATTGTGCCATTTGCATTTAATTCCGACGCAATTTCTGTGTTTCATCGTCAATAAGAAGGTCCAAGGGATACAGTAAACCTGGAGTGAAGCATCGGAATCTATAACTAGTGTCACAGGAATGTTTCAAACATAGACAGTAAGAAGAGTCGGTCTTCGTGTACTTAAGTCGGCATTTTGCCTTTTGTATTTAATTCCGATGCAATTGCTGTGTTTCATCGTCAATAACAAGGTCCATGGGATACAGTAAACCAGAAGTGAAGCATCGGAATCTATAACTAGTGTCACAGGAATGGTTCAAAACATAGTCAGTAAGAAGAGTCAGTCTTCTTGTACTTTACTCGGCATTGTTCCTTTTATATTTAATTCCGATGCAATTTCTGTGATTCATCGTCAATAAGAAGGCCCAAGGGTTACAGAAAACTGGAGTGAAGCATCGGACTCTATAACTAGTGGCACAGAAATGGTTCAAAACATAGACAGTAGAAGAGTAAGTCTTCTTGTCCTTAAGTCGGCATTGTGCCTTTTGTATTTAATTCCGATGCAATTTCTGTGTCTCATCGTCAATAAGAAGGTCCAAGAGAAACAGTATACCTGAAGTGAAGCATCGAGAATCTATAACTAGTGTCACAGGAATGGTTCAAAACATAGTCAGTAAGAAGAGTCAGTCTTCTTGTCCTTAAGTCGGCATTGTGCCTTTTGTATTTAATTCCGATCCAATTTCTGTGATTCATCGTCAATAAGGTCAGAGGGATACAGTAAACATGAAGTGAAGCTTCGGATCCTATAACTAGTGTCACAGCAATGGTTCAAACATAGACAGTAGGAAGAATCAGTCTTCTTGTACTTAAGTCGGCATTGTGCCTTTTGTAATTAATTCCGATGCAATTTCTGTGTTTCATCGACAATAAGAAGGTCAGAGGGATACAGTAAACTTGAAGTGAAGCATCGGAATCCAAAATTAATGTCACAGGAATGGTTCAAAACATAGACAGTAGGAAGAGTCAGTCTTCTTGTACTTAAGTCGGCATTGTGCCTTTTGTATTTAATTCCGATGCAATTTCTGTGTTTCATCGTCAATTAGAAAGTCAGAGGGACACAGTAAACCAGATGTGAAGCATCAGAATCAATAACTAGTGTCACAGGAATGGTTCAAAACATAGTCAGTAAGAAGAGTCAGTCTTTTTGTACTTAAGTCTTCATTGTGCCTTTTCAATTTCATTCCGATGCTAATTCTGTGTTTCATCGTCAATAAGAAGGTCCAAGGGATACAGTAAACCTGGAGAGAAGCATCGAAATCTATAACTAGTGTCACAGGAATGGTTCAAATCGTAGACAGTAAGAAGAGTCAGACTTCTTCTACTTAAGTCGACATTGTGGCTTTTCTATTTAATTCCGATGCAATTTCTGTGTTTCATTGTCAATAAGAAGGTCAGAGGGATACAATATACCTGAAGTGAAGCATCGGAATATATAACTAGTGTCACAGGAATGGTTCAAAACAAAGTCAGTAAGAAGAATCAGTTTTCTTGTACTTAAGTCGGCATTGTGCCATTTGCATTTAATTCCGAAGCAATTTCTGTGTTTCATCGTCAATAAGAAGGTCCAAGGGATACAATAAACCTGGAGTGAAGCATCGGAATCTATAACTAGTGTCACAGGAATGGTTCAAAACATAGACAGTAAGAAGAGTCGGTCTTCGTGTACTTAAGTCGGCATTTTGCCTTTTGTATTTAATTCCGATGCAATTGCTGTGTTTCATCGTCAATAACAAGGTCCATGGGATACAGTAAACCAGAAGTGAAGCATCGGAATCTATAACTAGTGTCACAGGAATGGTTCAAAACATAGTCAGTAAGAAGAGTCAGTCTTCTTGTACTCTACTCGGCATTGTTCCTTTTATATTTAATTCCGATGCAATTTCTGTGATTCATCGTCAATAAGAAGGCCCAAGGGTTACAGAAAACAGGAGTGAAGCATCGGACTCTATAACTAGTGGCACAGAAATGGTTCAAAACATAGACAGTAGAAGAGTAAGTCTTCTTGTCCTTAAGTCGGCATTGTGCCTTTTGTATTTAATTCCGATGCTATTTCTGTGTTTCATCGTCAATAAGAAGGTCCAAGAGAAAGAGTATACCTGAAGTGAAGCATCGAGAATCTATAACTAGTGTCACAGGAATGGTTCAAAACATAGTCAGTAAGAAGAGTCAGTCTTCTTGTCCTTAAGTCGGCATTGTGCCTTTCGTATTTAATTCCGATCCAATTTCTGTGTTTCATCGTCAATAAGGTCAGAGGGATACAGTAAACATGAAGTGAAGCTTCGGAATCTATAACTAGTGTCACAGGAATGGTTCAAAACATAGACAGTAGGAAGAATCAGTCTTCTTGTACTTTAGTCGGCATTGTGCCTTTAGTAATTAATTCCGATGCAATTTCTGTGTTTCATCGTCAATAAGAAAGTCAGAGGGATACAGTAAACCAGATGTGAAGCATCAGAATCAATAACTAGTGTCACAGGAATGGTTCAAAACATAGTCAGTAATTAGATTCAGTCTTCTTGTACTTAAGTCGGCATTGTTCCTTTTCTATTTAATTCCGATGCAATTTCAGTGTTTCATCGTCAATAAGAAGGTCGGAGGGATACAGTAATCCTGAAGTGAAGCATCGGAATCTATAACTAGTGTCACAGGAATGGTTCAAACAAAGTCAGTAAGAAGAGTGAGTCTTCTTGTCCTTAAGTCGGCATTGTGCCTTTTGTATTTAATTCCGATGCAATTTCTGTGTTTCATCGTCAATAAGAAGGTCCAAGGGATACAGTAGACCTGGAGTGAAGCATCGGAATCTATAACTAGTGTCAATGGAATGGTTCAAAACATAGACAGTAAGAAGAGTCAGTCTTCTTGTACTTAAGTCGACATTGTGCCTTTTCTATTTAATTCCGATGCAATTTCTATGTTTCATTGTCAATAAGAAGGTCAGAGGGATACAGTAAACCTTGAAGTGAAGCATCGGAATCTATAACTAGTGTCACAGGAATGGTTCAAAGCAAAATCAGTAAGAAGAGTCAGTCTTCTTGTCCATAAGTCGGCATTGTGCCTTTTGTATTTAATTCCAATGTAATTTCTGTGTTTCATCGTCAATAAGAAGGTCCAAGGGATACAGTAAACATGGAGTGAAGCATCGGAATCTGTAACTAGTGTCACAGGAATGGTTCAAATCATAGACAGTAAGAAGAGTCAGTCTTCTTGTACTTAATTCTGCATTGTGAATTTTGTATTTAATTCCGATGCATTTTCTGTGTTTCATCGTCAATAAGAAGGTCCCAGGGGTACATTAAACCTGAGGTGAAGCATCGGCATCTATAACTAGTGTCACAGGAATGGTTCAAAACATAGTCAGTAAGAAGAGTCAGTCTTCTTGTAGTTAAGTCGGCATTGTGCCTTTTCAATTTAATTCCGATGCAATTTCTGAGCTTCATCGTCAATAAGAAGGTCCAAGGGATACAGTAAACCTGGAGTGAAGCATCGGAAACTATAACTAGTGTCACAGGAATGGTTCAAAGCATAGACAGTAAGAAGAGTCAGTTTTCTTGTACTTACGTCGCCCTTGTGGCTTTTCTATTTAATTCCGATGCAATTTCTGTGTTTCATCGTCAATAAGAAGGTCCAAGGGATACAGTAAACCTGGAGGGAAACATCGGAATCTGTAAGTAGTGTCACAGGAATGGTTCAAATCATAGACAGTTAGATGAGTCAGTCTTCGTGTACTTCAGTGGGCATTTTGCCCTTTGTATTTAATTCCGATGCAATTTCTGTGTTTCATCGTCAATAAGAAGGTCCAAGGGATACAGTAAACCTGGAGTCAAGCATAGGAATCTATAACTAGTGTCAATGGTATGGTTCAAAACATAAACAGTAAGAAGAGTCAGTCTTCTTGTACTTAAGTCGGCATTGTGCCTTTTGTCTTTAATTCCGATGCAGTTTCTGTGTTTCATCGTCAATAAGAAGGTCAGAGGGTTACAGTAAACCTGAAGTGAAGCATCGGAATCAGTAGCTAGTGTCACAGGAATGGATCAAAACATAGTCAGTAAGAAGAGTCAGTCTTCTTGTCCTTAAGTCGTCATTGTGCCTTTTGTATTTAATTCCGACGCAATTTCTGTGTTTCATCATCAATAAGAAGGTCCAAGGGATACAGTAAACCTGGAGTGAAGCATCGGAATCTATAACTAGTGTCACAGGAATGGTTCAAAACATAGACAGTAAGAAGAGTCAGTCTCCTTGTACTTAATTCTGCACTGTGCCTTTTGTATTTAATTCCGATGCAATTTCTGTGTTTCATCGTCAATAAGAAGGACCAAGGGATACAGTAAACCTGGAGTGAAGCATCGGAGTCTATAACTGGTGCACAGGACTGGTTCAAAGATAGACAGTAAGAAGAGTTAGTCTTCTTGTGCTTAAGTCGGCATTGTGACTTTTCTATTTAATTCCGATGCAATTTCTGTGTTTCATCGTCAATAAGAAGGTCCAAGGGATACAGTAAACCTGGAGGGAAACATCGGAATCTGTAACTAGTGTCACAGGAATGGTTCAAATCATAGACAGTAAGAAGAGTCAGTCTTCGTGTACTTCAGTAGGCATTTTGCCTTTTGTATTTAATTCCGATGCAATTTCTGTGTTTCATCGTCAATAAGAAGGTCCAAGGGATACAGTAAACCTGAAGTGAAGCATCGGGATCTGTAACTAGTGTCACAGGAATCGTTCAAAACATAACCAGTAAGAAGAGTCAGTCTTCATGTACTTAAGTCGGCATAGTGCTTATCTATTTAATTCCGATGCAAATTGTGTGTTTCATCGTCAATAAGAAGGTCCAAGGGATACAGTAAACCTGGAGTCAAGCATCGGAATCTATAACTAGTGTCAAAGGCATGGTTCAAAACATAAACAGTAAGAAGAGTTAGTCTTCTTGTACTTAAGTCGGCATTGTGCCTTTTGTCTTTAATTCCGATGCAATTTCTGTGTTTCATCGTCAATAAGAAGGTCAGAGGGGTACAGTAAACCTGAAGTGAAGCATAGAATCTATAGCTAGTGACACAGGAATGGTTCAAAACATAGTCAGTAAGAAGAGTCAGTCTTCTTGTCCTTAAGTCGGCATTGTGCCTTTTGTATTTAATACCGATGCAATTTCTGTGTTTCATCATCAATAAGAAGGTCCAAGGGATACAGTAAACCTGGAGTGAAGCATTGGAATCTATAACTAGTGTCACAGGAATGGTTCAAAACATAGACAGTAAGAAGAGTCTCCTTGTACTTAATTCTACACTGTGCCTTTTGTATTTAATTCCTATGCAATTTCTGTGTTTCGTCGTCAATAAGAATGTCCAAGGGATACAGTAAACCTGAAGTGTAGCATCGGAATTAATAACTAGTGTCACAGGAATGGTTCAAAACATAGTCAGTAAGAAGAGGCAGTCTTCTTGTACTTTACTCGGCATTGTTCCTTTTATATTTAATTCCGATGCAATTTCTGTGATTCATCGTCAATAAGAAGGCCCAAGGGTTACAGAAAACTGGAGTGAAGCATCGGACTCTATAAGTAGTGGCACAGAAATGGTTCAAAACATAGACAGTAGAAGAGTAAGTCTTCTTGTCCTTAAGTCGGCATTGTGCCTTTTGTATTTAATTCCGATGCAATTTCTGTGTTTCATCGTCAATAAGAAGGTCCAAGAGAAAGAGTATACCTGAAGTGAAGCATCGAGAATCTATAACTAGTGTCACAGGAATGGTTCAAAACATAGTCAGTAAGAAGAGTCAGTCTTCTTGTCCTTAAGTCGGCATTGTGCCTTTCGTATTTAATTCCGATCCAATTTCTGTGTTTCATCGTCAATAAGGTCAGAGGGATACAGTAAACATGAAGTGAAGCTTCGGAATCTATAACTAGTGTCACAGGAATGGTTCAAAACATAGACAGTAGGAAGAATCAGTCTTCTTGTACTTAAGTCGGCATTGTGCCTTTTGTAATTAATTCCGATGCAATTTCTGTGTTTCATCGTCAATAAGAAAGTCAGAGGGATACAGTAAACCAGATGTGAAGCATCAGAATCAATAACTAGTGTCACAGGAATGGTTCAAAACATAGTCAGTAAGAAGATTCAGTCTTCTTGTACTTAAGTCGGCATTGTTCCTTTTCTATTTAATTCCGATGCAATTTCAGTGTTTCATCGTCAATAAGAAGGTCGAAGGGATACAGTAATCCTGAAGTGAAGCATCGGAATCTATAACTAGTGTCACAGGAATGGTTCAAACAAAGTCAGTAAGAAGAGTGAGTCTTCTTGTCCTTAAGTCGCATTGTGCCTTTTGTATTAAATTCCGATGCAATTTCTGTGTTTCATCGTCAATAAGAAGGTCCAAGGGATACAGTAAACCTGGAGTGAAGCATCGGAATCTATAACTAGTGTCAATGGAATGGTTCAAAACATAGACAGTAAGAAGAGTCAGTCTTCCTGTACTTAAGTCGACATTGTGCCTTTTCTATTTAATTCCGATGCAATTTCTATGTTTCATTGTCAATAAGAAGGTCAGAGGGATACAGTAAACCTTGAAGTAAAGCATCGGAATCTATAACTAGTGTCACAGGAATGGTTCAAAGCATAATCAGTAAGAAGAGTCAGTCTTCTTGTCCATAAGTCGGCATTGTGCCTTTTGTTTTTAATTCCAATGTAATTTCTGTGTTTCATCGTCAATAGGAAGGTCCAAGGGATACAGTAAACATGGAGTGAAGCATCGGAATCTGTAACTAGTGTCACAGGAATGGTTCAAATCATAGACAGTAAGAAGAGTCAGTCTTCTTGTACTTAATTCTGCATTGTGAATTTTGTTTTTAATTCCGATGCATTTTCTGTGTTTCATCGTCAATAAGAAGGTCCCAGGGATACATTGAACCTGAGGTGAAGCATCGGCATCTATAACTAGTGTCACAGGAATGGTTCAAAACATAGTCAGTAAGAAGAGTCAGTCTTCTTGTACTTAAGTCAGCATTGTGCCTTTTCTATTTAATTCCGATGCAATTTCTGTGTTTAATCGTCAATAAGAAGGACCAAGGGATACAGTAAACCTGGAGTGAAGCATCGGAATCTGTAACTAGTGTCACAGGAATGGTTCAGATCATAGACTGTAAGAAGAGTCAGTCTTCGTACACTTCAGTCGGCATTTTGCCTTTTGTATTTAATTCCGATGCAATTTTTGTGATTCTTAGTCAATACGAAGGTCCAAGGGATACAGTAAACCTGAAGTGAAGCATCGGGATCTATAACTAGTGTCACAGGAATCGTTCAAATCATAGTCAGTAAGAAGAGTCTGTCTTCTTGTACTTTAGCCGGCATAGTGCCCTTTCTATTTAATTCCGATGCAATTTGTGTGTTTCATCGTCAATAAGAAGGTCCAAGGTATACAGTAAACCTGAAGTGAAGCATCGGAATCTATAACTAGTGTCAATTGTATGGTTCAAAACATGGACGGTAAGAAGAGTCAGTCATCTAGTACTTAAGTCGGCATTGTGCCTTTTGTATTTAATTACGATGCAATATCTGTGTTTCATCGTCATTAAGAAGGTCAGAGGGATACAGTAAACCTGAAGTGAAGCATCGGAATCTTTAGGTAGTGTCACAGGAATGGTTCCTAACATAGTCAGTAAGAAGAGTCTCTCTTCTTGTACTTAAGCCGGCATAGTGCGTTTTCTATTTAATTCCAATGCAATTTGTGTGTTTCATCGTCAATAAGAAGGTCCAAGGGATAACGTAAACCTGGAGTGAAGCATCGGAATCTATAACTAGTGTCAATTGTGTGGTTCAAAACATGGACGGTAAGAAGAGTCAGTCTTCTTGTACTTAAGTCGGCATTGTGCCTTTTGTATTTAATTACGATGCAATGTCTGTGTTTCATCGTCAATAAGAAGGTCCAAGGGATGCAGTAAACCAGGAGTGAAGCATCGGAATCCATAACTAGTGTCACAGGGATGGTTCAAAACATAGACAGTAAGAAGAGTCAGTCTTCTTGTACTTAAGACAGCATTGTTCCCTTTCTATTTAATTCCGATGCAATTTCAGTGCTTCATCGTCAATATGAATGTCGGAGGTATACAGTAATCCTGAAGTGAAGCATCGGAATCTATAACTAGTGTCACAGGAATGGTTCATAGCAAAGTCAGTAAGAAGAGTCAGTCTTCTTGTACTTAAGTCGGCATTGTGCCTTTTGTATTTAATTCCGATGCAATTTCTGTGTTTCATCGTCAATAAGAAGGTCCAAGGGATACAGTAACCTGATGTGAAGCATCGGCATCTATAACTAGTGTCACAGGAATGGTTCAAAACTTAGTCAGTAAGAAGAGTCAGTCTTCTTGTACTTAAGTCGGCATTGTGCCTTTTCTATTTAATTCCGATGCAATTTCTGTGTTTCATCGTCAATAAGAAGGTCCAAGGGATCCAGTAAACCTGGAGTGAAGCATCGGAAACTATAACTAGTGTCACAGGAATGGTTCAAAACATAGAAAGTAAGAAGAGTCAGTCTTCTTGTACTTACGTCGCCATTGTGGCTTTTCTATTTAATTCCGATGCAATTTCTGTGTTTCATCGTCAATAAGAAGGTCCAAGGGATACAGTAAACCTGGAGTGTAGCATCGGAATCTATAACTAGTGTCACAGGAATAGTTAAAAACATAGACAGTAAGAAGAGTCAGTCTTCGTGTACTTAAGTCGGCATTTTGCCTGATGTATTTAATTCCGATGCAATTTCTGTGTTTCATCGTCAATAAGAAGGTCCAAGGGATACAGTAAACCTGAGGTGAAGCATCAGAATCTATAACTAGTGTCACAGGAATGGTTCAAAACATAGTCAGTAAGAAGATTCAGTCTTCTTGTACTTAAGTCGGCATTGTACCTTTTCTACTTAATTCCGATGCAATTTCTGTGTTTCATCGTCAATAACATGTTGCAAGGGATACAGTAAACCTGGAGGGAAGCATCGGAATCTATAACTAGTGTCAATGGAATGGTTCAAAACATAGACAGAAAGAAGAGTCAGTCTTCTTGTACTTAAGTCGGCATTGTTCCTTTTGTATTTAATTCCGATGCAGTTTCTGTGTTTCATCGTCAATAAGAAGGTCAGAGGGGTACAGTAAACCTGAAGTGAAGAATCGGAATCAATAGCTAGTGTCACAGGAATGGTTCAAAGCATAGTCAGTAAGAAGAGTCAGTCTTCTTGTCCTTAAGTCGTCATTGTGCCTTTTGTATTTAATTCCGATGCAATTTCTGTGTTTCATCAGCAATTAGAAGGTCCAAGGGATACAGTAAACCTGGAGTGAGGCATCGGAATCTATAAGTAGTGTCACAGGAATGGTTCAAAACATAGACATAAGAAGAGTCAGTCTCCTTGTACTTAATTCTGCACTGTGCCTTTTGTATTTAATTCCGATGCAATTTCTGTGTTTCATCGTCAATAAGAAGGAGCAAGGGATACAGTCTACCTGGAGTGAAGCTTCGGAGTCTATAACTAGTGTCACAGGACTGGTTCAAATATAGACAGTAAGAAGAGTCAGTCTTCTTGAACTTAATTCGGCATTGTGCCTTCTGTATTTAATTCCGATGCAATTTCTGTGTTTCATCGTCAATAAGAAGGTCAGAGGGATACAGTAAACCTGAAGTGAAGCATCGGAATCCATAACTAGTGTCGCAGGAACGGTTCAAAACATAGTCAGTAACAAGAGTTAGTCTTCTTGTACTCCAGTCGGCCTTGTGCCTTTTGTATTTAATTCCGATGCAATTTCTGTGTTTCATCGTCAATAAGAAGGTCCAAGGTATACAGTAAACCTGGAGTGTAGCATCGGAATCTATAACTAGTGTCACAGGAATAGTTCAAAACATAGACAGTAAGAAGAGTCAGTCTTCGTGTACTTATGCCGGCATTTTGCCTTTTGTATTTAATTCCGATGCAATTTCTGTGTTTCATCGTCAATAAGAAGGTCCAAGGGATACAGTAAACCTGAGGTGAAGCATCGGAATCTATAACCAGTGTCACAGGAATGGTTCAAATCATAGTCAGTAAGAATATTCAGTCTTCTTGTACTTAAGTCGGCATTGTACCTTATCTATTTAATTCCGATGCAATTTCTGTGTTTCATCGTCAATAACAAGTTCCAAGGGATACAGTAAGCCTGGAGTGTAGCATCGGAATCTATAACTAGTGTCACAGGAATGGTTCAAAGCATAGTCAGTAAGAAGAGTCAGTCTTCTTGTACTTAAGTCGTCATTGTGCCTTTTGTATTTAATTCCGATGCAATTTCTGTGTTTCATCATCAATAAGAAGGTCCAAGGGATTCAGTAAACCTGGAGTGAAGCATCGGAATCTATAACTAGTGTCACAGGAATGGTTCAAAACATAGACAGTAAGAAGAGTCAGTCTCCTTGTACTTAATTCTGCACTGTGCCTTTTGTATTTAATTCCGATGCAATTTCTGTGTTTCATCGTCAGTAAGAAGGTCCAAGGGATACAGTAAACCTGGAGTGACGCATCGGAGTCTATAACTAGTGTCACAGGACTGGTTCAAAAATAGACAGTAAGAAGAGTCAGTCTTCGTGTACTTCAGTCGGCATTTTGCCTTTTGTATTTAATTCCGATGCAATTTCTGTGTTTCATCGTCAATAAGAAGGTCCAAGGGATACAGTAAACCTGAAGTGAAGCATCGGGATCTGTAACTAGTGTCACAGGAATCGTTCAAAACATAGTCAGTAAGAAGAGTCAGTCTTCTTGTACTTAAGTCGGCATAGTGCCTTATCTATTTAATTCCGATGCAATTTGTGTGTTTCATCGTCAGTAAGAAGGTCCAAGGGATACAGTAAACCAGGAGTCAAGCATCGGAATCTATAACTAGTGTCAATGGTATGGTTCAAAACATAGACAGTAAGAAGAGTCGGTCTTCTTGTACTTAAGTCGGCATTGTGCCTTTTGTCTTTAATTCCGATGCAATTTCTGTGTTTCATCGTCAATAGGAAGGTCCAAGGGATACAGTAAACCTGAGGTGAAGCATCGGAATCTATAACTAGTTTCACAGGAATGGTTCAAACATCGTCAGTAAGAAGAGTCAGTCTTCTTGTACTTAAGTTGGCATTGTGGCTTTTCTATTTAATTCCGATGCAATTTCTGTGTTTCATCGTCAATAAGAAGGTCAGAGGGATACAGTAATCCTGAAGGGAAGCATCGGAATCTATAACTAGTGTCACAGGAATGGTTCAAAACATAGTCAGTAAGAAGAGTCAGTCTACTTGTACTTAAGTCGGCATTGTACTTTTCTATTTATTTCCGATGCAATTTCTGTGTTTCATCGTCAATAAGAAGGTCCAAGGGATATAGTAAACCTGGAGTGAAGCATCGGAATCTATAACTAGTGTCACAGGAATGGTTCAAAACATAGACTGTAAGAAGAGTCAGTCTTCTTGTACTTAAGTCGACATTGTGCCTTTTCTATTGAATTCCGATGCAATTTCTATGTTTCATTGTCAATAAGAAGGTCAGAGGGATACAGTAAACCTTGAAGTGAAGCATCGGAATCTATAACTAGTGTCACAGGAATAGTTCAAAACATAGACAGTAAGAAGAGTCAGTCTTCGTGTACTTAAGTCGGCATTTTGCCTTTTGTATTTTATTCCGATGCAATTTCTGTGTTTCATCGTCAATAAGAAGGTCCAAGGTATACTGTAATCCTGAGGTGAAGCATCGGAATCTATAACTAGTGTCACAAGAATGGTTCAAAACATAGTCAGTAAGAAGATTCAGTCTTCTTGTACTTAAGTCGGCATTGTACCTTTTCTATTTAATTCCGATGCAATTTCTGTGTTTCATCGTCACTAACATGTTCCAAGGGATACAGTAAACCTGGAGTGAAGCATCGGAATCTATAACTAGTGTCAATGGAATGGTTCAAAACATAGACAGTAAGAGGAGTCGGTCTTCTTGTACTTAAGTCGGCATTGTGCCTTTTGTATTTAATTCCGATGCAATTTCTGTGTTTTATCGTCAATAAGAAGGTCAGAGGGGTACACTAAACCTGAAGTGAAGCATCGGAATCAATAGCTAGTGTCACAGGAATGGTTCAAAGCATAGTCAGTAAGAAGGGTCAGTCTTCTTGTCCTTAAGTCGTCATTGTGCCTTTTGTATTTAATTCCGATGAAATTTCTGTGTTTCATCATCAATAAGAAGGTCCAAGGGATACAGTAAACCTGAGGTGAAGCATCGGAATCTATAACTAGTTTCACAGGAATGGTTCAAAACATCGTCAGTAAGAAGAGTCAGTCTTCTTGAACTTAAGTTGGCATTGTGGCTTTTCTATTTAATCCGATCCAATTTCTGTGATTCATCGTCAATAAGAAGGTCAGAGGGATACAGTAATCCTGAAGGGAAGCATCGGAATCTATAACTAGTGTCACAGGAATGGTTCAAAACATAGTCAGTAAGAAGAGTCAGTATACTTGTACTTAAGTCGGCATTGTGCTTTTCTATTTATTTCCGATGAAATTTCTGTGTTTCATCGTCAATAAGAAGGTCCAAGGGATATAGTAAACCTGGAGTGAAGCATCGGAATCTATAACTAGTGCCACAGGAATGGTTCAAAACATAGACAGTAAGAAGAGTCAGTCTTCTTTTACATAAGTCGGCATTGTGCCTATTGTATTTAATTCCGATGCAATTTCTGTGCTTCATCGTCAATAAGAAGGTCCAAGGGATACAGTAAACATGGAGTGAAGCATCGGAATCTATAACCATTGTCACAGGAATGGTTCAAAACATAGACAGTAAGTAGATTCAGTCTTCTTGTACTTAATTCTGCATTGTGCCTTTTGTATTTAATTGCAATGCATTTTCTGTGTTTCATCGTCAATAAGAAGGTCCAAGGGATACATTAAACCTGAAGGGAAGCATCGGAATTCATAACTAGTGTCACAGGAATGGTTCAAATCACAGTCAGAAAGGAGAGTCAGTCTTCTTGTACTTAAGTCGGCATTGTGCCTTTTGTATTTAATTCCGATGCAATTTCTGTGTTTCTTCGTCAATAAGAAGGTCCAAGGGATACAGTAACCTGAGGTGAAGCATCGGCATCTATAACTATTGTCACATGAATGGTTCAAAACATAGTCAGTAAGAAGAGTCAGTCTTCTTGTACTTATGTCGGCATTGTGCCTTTTCCATTTAATTCCGATGCAATTTCTGTGTTTCATCGTCAATAAATAGGTCAGAGGGATACAGTAATCCTGAAGTGAAGCATCGGAAACTATAACTAGTGTCACAGGAATGGTTCAAAGCATAGAAAGTAAGAAGAGTCAGTCTTCTTGTACTTACGTCGCCATTGTGGCTTTTCTATTTAATTCCGATGCAATTTCTGTGTTTCATCGTCAATAAGAAGGTCCAAGGGATACAGTAAACCTGGAGTGTAGCATCGGAATCTATAACTAGTGTCACAGGAATAGTTCAAAACATAGACAGTAAGAAGAGTCAGTCTTCGTGTACTTAAGTCGGCATTTTGCCTGATGTATTTAATTCCGATGCAATTTCTGTGTTTCATCGTAAATAAGAAGGTCCAAGGGATACAGTAAACCTGAGGTGAAGCATCAGAATCTATAACTAGTGTCACAGGAATGGTTCAAAACATAGTCAGTAAGAAGATTCAGTCTTCTTGTACTTAAGTCGGCATTGTACCTTTTCTACTTAATTCCGATGCAATTTCTGTGTTTCATCGTCAATAACATGTTGCAAGGGATACAGTAAACCTGGAGGGAAGCATCGGAATCTATAACTAGTGTCAATGGAATGGTTCAAAACATAGACAGAAAGAAGAGTCAGTCTTCTTGTACTTAAGTCGGCATTGTTCCTTTTGTATTTAATTCCGATGCAGTTTCTGTGTTTCATCGTCAATAAGAAGGTCAGAGGGGTACAGTAAACCTGAAGTGAAGAATCGGAATCAATAGCTAGTGTCACAGGAATGGTTCAAAGCATAGTCAGTAAGAAGAGTCAGTCTTCTTGTCCTTAAGTCGTCATTGTGCCTTTTGTATTTAATTCCGATGCAATTTCTGTGTTTCATCAGCAATAAGAAGGTCCAAGGGATACAGTAAACCTGGAGTGAGGCATCGGAATCTATAAGTAGTGTCACAGGAATGGTTCAAAACATAGACATAAGAAGAGTCAGTCTCCTTGTACTTAATTCTGCACTGTGCCTTTTGTATTTAATTCCGATGCAATTTCTGTGTTTCATCGTCAATAAGAAGGAGCAAGGGATACAGTAAACCTGGAGTGAAGCTTCGGAGTCTATAACTAGTGTCACAGGACTGGTTCAAATATAGACAGTAAGAAGAGTCAGTCTTCTTGAACTTAATTCGGCATTGTGCCTTCTGTATTTAATTCCGATGCAATTTCTGTGTTTCATCGTCAATGACAAGGTCAGAGGGATACAGTAAACCTGGAGTGAAGCATCGGAATCTATAACTAGTGTCACAGGAATGGTTCAAAACATAGACAGTAAGAAGAGTCAGTCTCCTTGTACTTAATTCTGCACTGTGCCTTTTGTATTTAATTCCGATGCAATTTCTCTGTTTCATCGTCAGTAAGAAGGTCCAAGGGATACAGTAAACCTGGAGTGACGCATCGGAGTCTATAACTAGTGTCACAGGACTGGTTCAAAAATAGACAGTAAGAAGAGTCAGTCTTCGTGTACTTATGCCGGCATTTTGCCTTTTGTATTTAATTCCGATGCAATTTCTGTGTTTCATCGTCAATAAGAAGGTCCAAGGGATACAGTAAACCTGAGGTGAAGCATCGGAATCTATAACTAGCTTCACAGGAATGGTTCAAACATCGTCAGTAAGAAGAGTCAGTCTTCTTGTACTTAAGTTGGCATTGTGGCTTTTCTATTTAATTCCGATGCAATTTCTGTGTTTCATCGTCAATAAGAAGGTCAGAGGGATACAGTAATCCTGAAGGGAAGCATCGGAATCTATAACTAGTGTCACAGGAATGGTTCAAAACATAGTCAGTAAGAAGAGTCAGTCTACTTGTACTTAAGTCGGCATTGTACTTTTCTATTTATTTCCGATGCAATTTCTGTGTTTCATCGTCAATAAGAAGGTCCAAGGGATATAGTAAACCTGGAGTGAAGCATCGGAATCTATAACTAGTGTCACAGGAATGGTTCAAAACATAGACAGTAAGAAGAGTCAGTCTTCTTGTACTTAAGTCGACATTGTGCCTTTTCTATTCAATTCCGATGCAATTTCTATGTTTCATTGTCAATAAGAAGGTCAGAGGGATACAGTAAACCTTGAAGTGAAGCATCGGAATCTATAACTAGTGTCACAGGAATAGTTCAAAACATAGACAGTAAGAAGAGTCAGTCTTCGTGTACTTAAGTCGGCATTTTGCCTTTTGTATTTTATTCCGATGCAATTTCTGTGTTTCATCGTCAATAAGAAGGTCCAAGGTATACTGTAAACCTGAGGTGAAGCATCGGAATCTATAACTAGTGTCACAAGAATGGTTCAAAACATAGTCAGTAAGAAGATTCAGTCTTCTTGTACTTAAGTCGGCATTGTACCTTTTCTATTTAATTCCGATGCAATTTCTGTGTTTCATCGTCACTAACATGTTCCAAGGGATACAGTAAACCTGGAGTGAAGCATCGGAATCTATAACTAGTGTCAATGGAATGGTTCAAAACATAGACAGTAAGAGGAGTCGGTCTTCTTGTACTTAAGTCGGCATTGTGCCTTTTGTATTTAATTCCGATGCAGTTTCTGTGTTTTATCGTCAATAAGAAGGTCAGAGGGGTACACTAAACCTGAAGTGAAGCATCGGAATCAATAGCTAGTGTCACAGGAATGGTTCAAAGCATAGTCAGTAAGAAGGGTCAGTCTTCTTGTCCTTAAGTCGTCATTGTGCCTTTTGTATTTAATTCCGATGGAATTTCTGTGTTTCATCATCAATAAGAAGGTCCAAGGGATACAGTAAACCTGAGGTAAAGCATCGGAATCTATAACTAGTTTCACAGGAATGGTTCAAAACATCGTCAGTAAGAAGAGTCAGTCTTCTTGAACTTAAGTTGGCATTGTGGCTTTTCTATTTAATCCGATCCAATTTCTGTGATTCATCGTCAATAAGAAGGTCAGAGGGATACAGTAATCCTGAAGGGAAGCATCGGAATCTATAACTAGTGTCACAGGAATGGTTCAAAACATAGTCAGTAAGAAGAGTCAGTATACTTGTACTTAAGTCGGCATTGTGCTTTTCTATTTATTTCCGATGAAATTTCTGTGCTTCATCGTCAATAAGAAGGTCCAAGGGATATAGTAAACCTGGAGTGAAGCATCGGAATCTATAACTAGTGCCACAGGAATGGTTCAAAACATAGACAGTAAGAAGAGTCAGTCTTCTTTTACATAAGTCGGCATTGTGCCTATTGTATTTAATTCCGATGCAATTTCTGTGCTTCATCGTCAATAAGAAGGTCCAAGGGATACAGTAAACATGGAGTGAAGCATCGGAATCTATAACCATTGTCACAGGAATGGTTCAAAACATAGTCAGTAAGAAGAGTCAGTCTTCTTGTACTTATGTCGGCATTGTGCCTTTTCCATTTAATTCCGATGCAATTTCTGTGTTTCATCGTCAATAAATAGGTCAGAGGGATACAGTAATCCTGAAGTGAAGCATCGGAATCTATAACTAGTGTCACAGGAATAGTTCAAAACATAGTCAGTAAGAAGAGTCAGTCTTCTTGTACTTAAGTCAGCATTGTGCCTTTTCTATTTAATTCCGATGCAATTTCTGTGCTTCATCGTCAATAAGAGGGTCCAAGGGATACAGTAAACCTGGAGTAAAGCATGGGAAACTATAACTAGTGTCACAGGAATGGTTCAAAACATAGACAGTAAGAAGAGTCAGTCTCCTTGTACTTAATTCTGCACTGTGCCTTTTGTATTTAATTCCGATGCAATTTCTGTGTTTCATCGTCAGTAAGAAGGTCCAAGGGATACAGTAAACCTGGAGTGAAGCATCGGAGTCTATAACTAGTGTCACAGGACTGGTTCAAAAATAGACAGTAAGAAGAGTCAGTCTTCGTGTACTTCAGTCGGCATTTTGCCTTTTGTATTTAATTCCGATGCAATTTCTGTGCTTCATCGTCAATAAGAAGGTCCAAGGGATACAGTAAACCTGAAGTGAAGCATCGAGATCTGTAACTAGTGTCACAGGAATCGTTCAAAACATAGTCAGTAAGAAGAGTCAGTCTTCTTGTACTTAAGTCGGCATAGTGCCTTATCTATTTAATTCCGATGCAATTTGTGTGTTTCATCGTCAGTAAGAAGGTCCAAGGGATACAGTAAACCAGGAGTCAAGCATCGGAATCTATAACTAGTGTCAATGGTATGGTTCAAAACATAGACAGTAAGAAGAGTCAGTCTTCTTGTACTTAAGTCGGCATTGTGCCTTTTGTCTTTAATTCCGATGCAATTTCTGTGTTTCATCGTCAATAGGAAGGTCCAAGGGATACAGTAAACCTGAGGTGAAGCATCGGAATCTATAACTAGTTTCACAGGAATGGTTCAAACATCGTCAGTAAGAAGAGTCAGTCTTCTTGTACTTAAGTTGGCATTGTGGCTTTTCTATTTAATTCCGATGCAATTTCTGTGTTTCATCGTCAATAAGAAGGTCAGAGGGATACAGTAATCCTGAAGGGAAGCATCGGAATCTATAACTAGTGTCACAGGAATGGTTCAAAACATAGTCAGTAAGAAGAGTCAGTCTACTTGTACTTAAGTCGGCATTGTACTTTTCTATTCATTTCCGATGCAATTTCTGTGTTTCATCGTCAATAAGAAGGTCCAAGGGATATAGTAAACCTGGAGTGAAGCATCGGAATCTATAACTAGTGTCACAGGAATGGTTCAAAACATAGACAGTAAGAAGAGTCAGTCTTCTTGTACTTAAGTCGACATTGTGCCTTTTCTATTCAATTCCGATGCAATTTCTATGTTTCATTGTCAATAAGAAGGTCAGAGGGATACAGTAAACCTTGAAGTGAAGCATCGGAATCTATAACTAGTGTCACAGGAATAGTTCAAAACATAGACAGTAAGAAGAGTCAGTCTTCGTGTACTTAAGTCGGCATTTTGCCTTTTGTATTTAATTCCGATGCAATTTCTGTGTTTCATCGTCAATAAGAAGGTCCAAGGTATACTGTAAACCTGAGGTGAAGCATCGGAATCTATAACTAGTGTCACAGGAATGGTTCAAAACATAGTCAGTAAGAAGATTCAGTCTTCTTGTACTTAAGTCGGCATTGTACCTTTTCTATTTAATTCCGATGCAATTTCTGTGTTTCATCGTCACTAACATGTTCCAAGGGATACAGTAAACCTGGAGTGAAGCATCGGAATCTATAACTAGTGTCAATGGAATGGTTCAAAACATAGACAGTAAGAGGAGTCGGTCTTCTTGTACTTAAGTCGGCATTGTGCCTTTTGTATTTAATTCCGATGCAGTTTCTGTGTTTCATCGTCAATAAGAAGGTCAGAGGGGTACGCTAAACCTGAAGTGAAGCATCGGAATCAATAGCTAGTGTCACAGGAATGGTTCAAAGCATAGTCAGTAAGAAGGGTCAGTCTTCTTGTCCTGAAGTCGTCATTGTGCCTTTTGTATTTAATTCCGATGAAATTTCTGTGTTTCATCATCAATAAGAAGGTCCAAGGGATACAGTAAACCTGAGGTGAAGCATCGGAATCTATAACTAGTTTCACAGGAATGGTTCAAAACATCGTCAGTAAGAAGAGTCAGTCTTCTTGTACTTAAGTTGGCATTGTGGCTTTTCTATTTAATCCGATCCAATTTCTGTGATTCATCGTCAATAAGAAGGTCAGAGGGATACAGTAATCCTGAAGGGAAGCATCGGAATCTATAACTAGTGTCACAGGATTGGTTCAAAACATAGTCAGTAAGAAGAGTCAGTATACTTGTACTTAAGTCGGCATTGTGCTTTTCTATTTATTTCCGATGAAATTTCTGTGTTTCATCGTCAATAAGAAGGTCCAAGGGATATAGTAAACCTGGAGTGAAGCATCGGAATCTATAACTAGTGCCACAGGAATGGTTCAAAACATAGACAGTAAGAAGAGTCAGTCTTCTTTTACATAAGTCGGCATTGTGCCTATTGTATTTAATTCCGATGCAATTTCTGTGCTTCATCGTCAATAAGAAGGTCCAAGGGATACAGTAAACATGGAGTGAAGCATCGGAATCTATAACCAGTGTCACAGGAATGGTTCAAAACATAGACAGTAAGTAGATTCAGTCTTCTCGTACTTAATTCTGCATTGTGCCTTTTGTATTTAATTGCAATGCATTTTCTGTGTTTCATCGTCAATAAGAAGGTCCAAGGGATACATTAAACCTGAAGGGAAGCATCGGAATTCATAACTAGTGTCACAGGAATGGTTCAAATCACAGTCAGAAAGGAGAGTCAGTCTTCTTGTACTTAAGTCGGAATTGCGCCTTTTGTATTTAATTCCGATGCAATTTCTGTGTTTCATCGTCAATAAGAAGGTCCAAGGGATACAGTAACCTGAGGTGAAGCATCGGCATCTATAACTATTGCCACATGAATGGTTCAAAACATAGTCAGTAAGAAGAGTCAGTCTTCTTGTACTCAAGTCGGCATTGTGCCTTTTCCATTTAATTCCGATGCAATTTCTGTGTTTCATCGTCAATAAATAGGTCAGAGGGATACAGTAATCCTGAAGTGAAGCATCGGAATCTATAACTAGTGTCACAGGAATAGTTCAAAACATAGTCAGTAAGAAGAGTCAGTCTTCTTGTACTTAAGTCAGCATTGTGCCTTTTCTATTTAATTCCGATGCAATTTCTGTGCTTCATCGTCAATAGGAGGGTCCAAGGGATACAGTAAACCTGGAGTAAAGCATGGGAAACTATAACTAGTGTCACAGGAATGGTTCAAAACATAGACAGTAAGAAGAGTCAGTCTTCTTGTACTTACGTCGCCATTGTGGCTTTTCTATTTAATTCCGATGCAATTTCTGTGTTTCATCGTCAATAAGAAGGTCCATGGGATACAGTAAACCTGAGGTGAAGCATCGAAATCTATAACTAGTGTCACAGGAATGGTTCAAATCATAGTCAGTAAGAAGATTCAGTCTTCTTGTACTTAAGTCGGCATTGTACCTTTTCTATTTAATTCCGATGCAATTTCTGTGTTTCATCGTCAATAACATGTTCAAAGGGTTACAGTAAACCTGGAGTGAAGCATCTGAATCTATAACTAGTGTCAATGGAATGTTTCAAAACATAGACAGTAAGAAGAGTCAGTCTCCTTGTACTTAAGTCGGCATTGTGCCTTTTGTATTTAATTCCGATGCAGTTTCTGTGTTTCATCGTCAATAAGAAGGTCAGAGGGGTACAGTAAACCTGAAGTGAAGCATCGGAATCAATAGCTAGTGTCACAGGAATGGTTCGAAGCATAGTCAGTGAGAAGAGTCAGTCTTCTTGTACTTAAGTCAGCATTGTGCCTTTTCTATTTAATTCCGATGCAATTTCTGTGTTTAATCGTCAATAAGAAGGACCAAGGGATACAGTAAACCTGAAGTGAAGCATCGGGATCTATAACTAGTGTCACAGGCATCGTTCAAAACATAGTCAGTAAGAAGAGTCTGTCTTCTTGTACTTAAGCCGGCATAGTGACTTTTCTATTTAATTCCGATTCAATTTGTGTGTTTCATCATCAATCAGAAGGTCCAAGGGATACAGTAAACCTGGAGTGAAGCATCGGAATCTATAACTAGTGTCAATTGTATGGTTCAAAACATGGACGGTAAGAAGAGTCAGTCTTCTTGTACTTAAGTCGGCATTGTGTCTTTTGTATTTAATTACGATGCAATATCTGTGTTTCATCGTCATTACGAAGGTCAGAGGGATACAGTAAACCTGAAGTGAAGCATCGGAATCTTTAGGTAGTGTCACAGGAATGGTTCAAAACATAGTCAGTAAGAAGAGTCTGTCTTCTTGTACTTAAGCCGGCATAGTGCCTTTTCTATTTAATTCCGATGCAATTTGTGTGTTTCATCGTCAATAAGAAGGTCCAAGGGATACAGTAAACCTGGAGTGAAGCATCGGAATCTATAACTAGTGTCAATTGTGTGGTTCAAAACATGGACGGTTAGAAGAGTCAGTCTTCTTGTACTTAAGTCGGCATTGTCCCTTTTGTATTTAATTACGATGCAATGTCTGTGTTTCATCGTCAATAAGAAGGTCCAAGGGATGCAGTAAACCAGGAGTGAAGCATCGGAATCCATAACTAGTGTCACAGGGATTTGTCAAAACATAGACAGTAAGAAGAGTCAGTCTTTATGTACTGAAGACGGCATTGTTCCTTTTCTATATAATTCCGATGCAATTTCAATGTTTCATCGTCAATAAGAAGGTCGGAGGTATACAGTAATCCTGAAGTGCAGCATCGGAATCTATAACTAGTGTCACAGGAATGGTTCAAAGCAAAGTCAGTAAGAAGAGTCAGTCTTCTTGTCCATAAGTCGGCATTGTGCCTTTTGTATTTAATTCCAATGCAATTTCTGTGTTTCATCGTCAATAGAAGGTCCAAGGGATACAGTAAACATGGAGTGAAGCATCGGAATCTATAACTAGTGTCACAGGAATGGCTCTGAACATAGACAGTAAGAAGAGTCAGTCTTCTGGTACTTAATTCTGCATTGTGCCTTTTGTATTTAATTGCAATGCATTTTCTGTGTTTCATCGTCAATAAGAAGGTCCAAGGGATACATTAAACCTGAAGTGAAGCATCGGAATTCATAACTAGTGTCACAGGAATGGTTCAAATCACAGTCAGAAAGGAGAGTCAGTATTCTTGTAGTTAAGTCGGCATTGTGCCTTTTGTATTTAATTCCGATGCAATTTCTGTGTTTCATCGTCAATAAGAAGGTCCAAGGGATACAGTAACCTGAGGTGAAGCATCGGCATCTATAACTAGTGTCACAGGAATGGTTCAAAACATAGTCAGTAAGAAGATTCAGTCTTCTTGTACTTAAGTCGGCATTGTGCCTTTTCTATTTAAACCCGATGCAATTTCTGTCTTTCATCGTCAATAAGAAGGTCAGAGGGATACAGTAATCCTGAAGTGAAGCTTCGGAATCTATAACTAGTGTCACATGAATGGTTCAAAACATAGTCAGTAAGAAGAGTCAGTCTTCTTGTACTTAAGTCGGCATTGTGCCTTTTCTATATAATTCCGATGCAATTTCTGTGCTTCATCGTCAATAAGAAGGTCCAAGGGATACAGTAAACCTGGAGTGAAGCATCGGAAACTATAACTAGTGTCACAGGAATGGTTCAAAACATAGTAAGTAAGAAGAGTCAGTCTTCTTGTACTTACAACGCCATTGTGGCTTTTCTATTTAATTCCGATGCAATTTCTGTGTTTCTTCGTCAATAAGAAGGTCCTAGGGATACAGTAAACCTGGAGTGTAGCTTCGGAATCTATAACTAGTGTCACAGGAATAGTTCAAAACATAGACAGTAAGAAGAGTCAGTCTTCGTGTACTTAAGTCGGCATTTTGCCTGTTGCATTTAATTCCGATGCAATTTCTGTGTTTCATCGTCAATAAGAAGGTCCAAGGGATACAGTAAACCTGAGGTGAAGCATCAGAATCTACAACTAGTGTCACAGGAATGGTTCAAAACATAGTCAGTAAGAAGATTCAGTCTTCTTGTACTTAAGTCGGCATTGTACCTTTTCTATTTAATTCCGATGCAATTTCTGTGTTTCATCGTCAATAACGTGTTGCAAGGGATACAGTAAACCTGGAGTGAAGCGTCGGAATCTATAACTAGTGTCAATGGAATGGTTCAAAACATAGACAGTAAGAAGAGTCAGTCTTCTTGTACTTAAGTCGGCATTGTTCCTTTTGTATTTAATTCCGATGCAGTTTCTGTGTTTCATCGTCAATAAGAAGGTCAGAGGGGTACAGTAAACCAGAAGTGAAGAATCGGAATCAATAGCTAGTGTCACAGGAATGGTTCAAAGCATAGTCAGTAAGAAGAGTCAGTCTTCTTTTCCTTAAGTCGTCATTGTGCCTTTTGTATTTAATTCCGATGCAATTTCTGTGTTTCATCAGGAATAAGAAGGTCCAAGGGATACAGTAAACCTGGAGTGAAGCATCGGAATCTATAACTAGTGTCACAGGAATGGTTCAAAACATAGACAGTAAGAAGAGTCAGTCTCCTTGTACTTAATTCTGCACTGTGCCTTTTGTATTTAATTCCGATGCAATTTCTGTGTTTCATCGTCAATAAGAAGGACCAAGGGATACAGTAAACCTGGAGTGAAGCATCGGAGTCTATAACTAGTGTCACAGGACTGGTTCAAATATAGACAGTAAGAAGAGTCAGTCTTCTTGAACTTAAATCGGCATTGTGCCTTCTGTATTTAATTCCGATGCAATTTCTGTGTTTCATCGTCAATAAGAAGGTCAGAGGGATACAGTAAACCTGAGGTGAAGCATCGGAATCTATAACCAGTGTCACAGGAATGGTTCAAAACATAGTCAGTAAGAATATTCAGTCTTCTTGTACTTAAGTCGGCATTGTACCTTTTCTATTTAATTCCGATGCAATTTCTGTGTTTCATCGTCAATAATAAGTTCCAAGGGATACAGTAAACCTGGAGTGAAGCATCGGAATCTATAACTAGTGTCAATGGAATGGTTCAAAACATAGACAGTAAGAAGAGTCTATCTTTTTGTACTTAAGTCGGCATTGTGCCTTTTGTATTTAATTCCGATGCAGTTTCTGTGTTTCATCCTCAATAAGAAGGTCAGAGGGGTACAGTAAACCTGAAGTGAAGCATCGGAATCAATAGCTAGTGTCACAGGAATGGTTCAAAGCATAGTCAGTAAGAAGTGTCAGTCTTCTTGTCCTTAAGTCGTCATTGTGCCTTTTGTATTCAATTCCGATGCAATTTCTGTGTTTCATCATCAATAGGAAGGTCCAAGGGATACAGTAAACCTGGAGTGAAGCATCGGAATCTATAACTAGTGTCACAGGAATGGTTCAAAACATAGACAGTAAGAAGAGTCAGTCTCCTTGTACTTAATTCTGCACTGTGCCTTTTGTATTTAATTCCGATGCAATTTCTGTGTTTCATCGTCAATAAGAAGGACCAAGGGATACAGTAAACCTGGAGTGAAGCATCGGAGTCTATAACTAGTGTCACAGGACTGGTTCAAAAATAGACAGTAAGAAGAGTCAGTCTTCGTGTACTTCAGTCGGCATTTTGCCTTTTGTATTTAATTCCGATGCAATTTCAGTGTTTCATCGTCAATAAGAAGGTCCAAGGGATACTGTAAACCTGAAGTGAAGCATCGGGATCTGTAACTAGTGTCACAGGAATCGTTCAAAACATAGTCAGTAAGAAGAGTCAGTCTTCTTGTACTTAAGTCGGCATAGTGCCTTATCTACTTAATTCCGATGCAATTTGAGTGTTTCATCGTCAGTAAGAAGGTGCAAGGGTTACAGTAAACCTGGAGTCAAGCATCGGAATCTATAACTAGTGTCAATGGTATGGTTCAAAACATAGACAGTAAGAAGAGTCAGTCTTCTTGTACTTAAGTCGGCATTGTGCCTTTTGTCTTTAATTCCGAAGCAATTTCTGTGTTTCATCGTCAATAGGAAGGTCCAAGGGATACAGTAAACCTGAGGTGAAGCATCGGAATCTATAACTAGTTTCACAGGAATGGTTCAAACATCGTCAGTAAGAAGAGTCAGTCTTCTTGAACTTATGTTGGCATTGTGGCTTTTCTATTTAATTCCGATGCAATTTCTGTGTTTCATCGTCAATAAGAAGGTCAGAGGGATACAGTAATCCTGAAGGGAAGCATCGGAATCTATAACTAGTGTCACAGGAATGGTTCAAAACATAGTCAGTAAGAAGAGTCAGTCTACTTGTACTTAAGTCGGCATTGTACTTTTCTATTTATTTCCGATGCAATTTCTGTGTTTCATCGTCAATAAGAAGGTCCAAGGGATATAGTAAACCTGGAGTGAAGCATCGGAATCTATAACTAGTGTCACAGGAATGGTTCAAAACATAGACAGTAAGAAGAGTCAGTCTTCTTGTACTTAAGTCGACATTGTGCCTTTTCTATTCAATTCCGATGCAATTTCTATGTTTCATTGTCAATAAGAAGGTCAGAGGGATACAGTAAACCTTGAAGTGAAGCATCGGAATCTATAACTAGTGTCACAGGAATAGTTCAAAACATAGACAGTAAGAAGAGTAAGTCTTCGTGTACTTAAGTCGGCATTTTGCCTTTTGTATTTAATTCCGATGCAATTTCTGTGTTTCATCGTCAATAAGAAGGTCCAAGGTATACAGTAAACCTGAGGTGAAGCATCGGAATCTATAACTAGTGTCACAGGAATGGTTCAAAACATAGTCAGTAAGAAGATTCAGTCTTCTTGTACTTAAGTCGGCATTGTACCTTTTCTATTTGATTCCGATGCAATTTCTGTGTTTCATCGTCAATATCATGTTCCAAGGGATACAGTAAACCTGGAGTGAAGCATCGGAATCTATAACTAGTGTCAATGGAATGGTTCAAAACATAGACAGTAAGAAGAGTCAGTCTTCTTGTACTTAAGTCGGCATTGTGCCTTTTGTAATTAATTCCGATGCAGTTTCTGTGTTTCATCGTCAATAAGAAGGTCAGAGGGGTACAGTAAACCTGAAGTGAAGCATCGGAATCAATAGCTAGTGTCACAGGAATGGTTCAAAGCATAGTCAGTAAGAAGGGTCAGTCTTCTTGTCCTTAAGTCGTCATTGTGCCTTTTGTATTTAATTCCGATGAAATTTCTGTGTTTCATCATCAATAAGAAGGTCCAAGGGATACAGTAAACCTGAAGTGAAGCATCGGAATCTATAACTAGTTTCACAGGAATGGTTCAAAACATCGTCAGTAACAAGAGTCAGTATACTTGTACTTAAGTCGGCATTGTGCTTTTCTATTAATTTCCGATGAAATTTCTGTGTTTCATCGTCAATAAGAAGGTCCAAGGGATATAGTAAACCTGGAGTGAAGCATCGGAATCTATAACTAGTGCCACAGGAATGGTTCAAAACATAGACAGTAAGAAGAGTCAGTCTTCTTGTACTTAAGTCGGCATTGTGACTATTGTATTTAATTCCGATGCAATTTCTGTGCTTCATCGTCAATAAGAAGGTGCAAGGGATACAGTAAACATGGAGTGAAGCATCGGAATCTATAACCAGTGTCACAGGAATGGTTCAAAACATAGACAGTAAGAAGATTCAGTCTTCTTGTACTTAATTCTGCATTGTGCCTTTTGTCTTTAATTGCAATGCATTTTCTGTGTTTCATCGTCAATAAGAAGGTCCAAGGGATACATTAAACCTGAAGGGAAGCATCGGAATTCATAACTAGTGTCACAGGAATGGTTCAAATCACAGTCAGAAAGAAGAGTCAGTCTTCTTGTACTAAAGTCGGCATTGTGCCTTTTGTATTTAATTCCGATGCAATTTCTGTGTTTCATCGTCAATAAGATGGTCCAAGGGATACAGTAACCTGAGGTGAAGCATCGGCATCTATAACTATTGTCACATGAATGGTTCAAATCATAGTCGGTAAGAAGAGTCAGTCTTCTTGTACTTAAGTCGGCATTGTGCCTTTTTTACTTAATTCCGATGCAATTTCTGTGTTTCATCGTCAATAAATAGGTCAGAGGGATACAGTAATCCTGAAGTGAAGCATCGGAATCTATAACTAGTGTCACAGGAATAGTTCAAAACATAGTCAGTAAGAAGAGTCAGTCTTCTTGTACTTAAGTCAGCATTGTGCCTTTTCTATTTAATTCCGATGCAATTTCTGTGCTTCATCGTCAATAAGAAGGTCCAAGGGATACAGTAAACCTGGAGTAAAGCATGGGAAACTATAACTAGTGTCACAGGAATGGTTCAAAACATAGACAGTAAGAAGAGTCAGTCTTCTTGTACTTACGTCGCCATTGTGGCTTTTCTATTTAATTCCGATGCAATTTCTGTGTTTCATCGTCAATAAGAAGGTCCAAGGGATACAGTAAACCTGGAGTGTAGCATCGGAATCTATAACTAGTGTCACAGGAATAGTTCAAAACATAGACAGTAAGAAGAGTCAGTCTTCGTGTACTTAAGTCGGCATTTTGCCTTTTCTATTTAATTCCGATGCAATTTCTGTGTTTCATCGTCAATAAGAAGGTCCAAGGGATGCGGTAAACCTGAGGTGAAGCATCGGAATCTATAACTAGTGTCACAGGAATGGTTCAAAACATAGTCAGTAAGAAGATTCAGTCTTCTAGTACTTAAGTCAGCATTGTACCTTTTCTATTTAATTCCGATGCAATTTCTGTGTTTCATCGTCAAGAACATGTTCCAAGGGATACAGTAAACCTGGAGTGAAGCATCTGAATCTATAACTAGTGTCAATGGAATGGTTTAAAACATAGACAGTAAGAAGAGTCAGTCTTCTTGTACTTAAGTCGGCATTGTGCCTTTTGTATTTAATTCCGATGCAGTTTCTGTGTTTCATCGTCAATAAGATGGTCAGAGGGGTACAGTAAACCTGAAGTGAAGCATCGGAATCAATAGCTAGTGTCACAGGAATGGTTCGAAGCATAGTCAGTAAGAAGAGTCAGTCTTCTTGTCCTTAAGTCGTCATTGTGCCTTTTGTATTTAATTCCGATGCAATTTCTGTGTTTCATCATCAATAAGAAGGTCCAAGGGATACAGTAAACCTGGAGTGAAGTATCGGAATCGATAACTAGTGTCACAGGAATGGTTCAATACATAGACAGTAAGAAGAGTCAGTCTCCTTGTACTTAATTCTGCACTGTGCCTTTTGTATTTAATTCCGATGCAATTACTGTGTTTCATCGTCAATAAGAAGGACCAAGGGATACAGTAAACCTGGAGTGAAACATCGGAGTCTATAACTAGTGTCACAGGACTGGTTCAAAAATAGACAGTAAGAAGAGTCAGTCTTCTTGTACTTAACTCGGCATTGTGCCTTTTCTATTTAATTCCGATGCAATTTCTGTGTTTCATCGTCAATAAGAAGGTCCAACGGATACAGTAAACCTGAGGTGGAGCATCGGAATCTATAACCAGTGTCACAGGAATGGTTCAAAACATAGTCAGTAAGAAGATTCAGTCTTCTTGTACTTAAGTCGGCATTGTACCTTTTCTATTGAATTCCGATGCAATTTCTGTGTTTCATCGTCAATAACAAGTTCCAAGGGATACAGTAAACCTGGAGTGAAGCATCGGAATCTATAACTAGTGTCAATGGAATGGTTCAAAACATAGACAGTAAGAAGAGTCAGTCTTCTTGTACTTAAGTCGGCATTGTGCCTCTTGTATTTAATTCCGATGCAGTTTCTGTGTTTCATCGTCAATAAGAAGGTCAGAAGGGTACAGTAAACCTGAAGTGAAGCATCGCAATCAATAGCTAGTGTCACAGGAATGGTTCAAAGCATAGTCAGTAAGAAGAGTCAGTCTTCTTGTCCTTAAGTCGACATTGTGCCTTTTCTATTTAATTCCGATGCAATTTCTGTGTTTCATCATCAATAAGAAGATCCAAGGGATACAGTAAACCTGGAGTGAAGCATCGGAATCTATAACTAGTGTCACAGGAATGGTTCAGAACATAGACAGTAAGAAGAGTCAGTCTCGATGTACTTAATTCTGCACTGTGCCTTTTGTATTTAATTCCGATGCAATTGCTGTGTTTCATCGTCAATAAGAAGGACCAAGGTATACAGTAAACCTGGAGTGAAGCATCGGAGACTATAACTAGTGTCACAGGACTGGTTCAAAAATAGACAGTAAGAATAGTCAGTCTTCGTGTACTTCAGTCGGCATTTTGCCTTTTGTATTAAATTCCCATGCAATTTCTGTGTTTCATCGTCAATAAGAAGGTCCAAGGCATACTGCAAACCTGAGGTGAAGCATCGGAATCTATAACTAGTTTCACAGGAATGGTTCAAAGCATCGTCAGTAAGAAGAGTCAGTCTTCTTGTACTTAAGTCGGCATTGTGCCTTTTCTATTTAATTCCGATGCAATTTGTGTGTTTCATCGTGAATAAGAAGGTCAGATGGATACAGTAATCCTGAAGTGAAGCATCGGAATCTATAACTAGTGTCACAGGAATGGTTCAAAACATAGTCAGAAAGGAGAGTCAGTCTTCTTGTACTTATGTCGGCATTGTGCCATATCTATTTAATTCCGATGCAATTTGTGTGTTTCATCGTCAGTAAGAAGGTCCAAGGGATACAGTAAACCTGGAGTCAAGCATCGGAATCTATAACTAGTGTCAATGGTATGCTTCAAAACATAGACAGTAAGAAGAGTCAGTTTTCTTGTACTTAAGTCGGCTTTGTGCCTTTTGTCTTTAATTCCGATGCAATTTCTGTGTTTCATCGTCAATAATAAGGTCAGAGGGATACAGTAAACCTGAAGTGAAGCATCGGAATTCATAACTAGTGTCACAGGAATGGTTCAAAACATAGTCAGAAAGGAGAGTCAGTCCTCTTGTACTTAATTCTGCACTGTGCCTTTTGTATTTAATTCCGATGCAATTTCTGTGTTTCATCGTCAATAAGAAGGACCAAGGGATACAGTAAACCTGGAGTGAAGCATCGGAGTCTATAACTAGTGTCACAGGACTGGTTCAAAAATAGACAGTAAGAAGAGTCAGTCTTCGTGTACTTCAGTCGGCATTTTGCCTTTTGTATTTAATTCCGATGCAATTTCAGTGTTTCATCGTCAATAAGAAGGTCCAAGGGATACTGTAAACCTGAAGTGAAGCATCGGGATCTGTAACTAGTGTCACAGGAATCGTTCAAAACATAGTCAGTAAGAAGAGTCAGTCTTCTTGTACTTAAGTCGGCATAGTGCCTTATCTACTTAATTCCGATGCAATTTGAGTGTTTCATCGTCAGTAAGAAGGTCCAAGGGTTACAGTAAACCTGGAGTCAAGCATCGGAATCTATAACTAGTGTCAATGGTATGGTTCAAAACATAGACAGTAAGAAGAGTCAGTCTTCTTGTACTTAAGTCGGCATTGTGCCTTTTGTCTTTAATTCCGAAGCAATTTCTGTGTTTCATCGTCAATAGGAAGGTCCAAGGGATACAGTAAACCTGAGGTGAAGCATCGGAATCTATAACTAGTTTCACAGGAATGGTTCAAACATCGTCAGTAAGAAGAGTCAGTCTTCTTGAACTTATGTTGGCATTGTGGCTTTTCTATTTAATTCCGATGCAATTTCTGTGTTTCATCGTCAATAAGAAGGTCAGAGGGATACAGTAATCCAGAAGGGAAGCATCGGAATCTATAACTAGTGTCACAGGAATGGTTCAAAACATAGTCAGTAAGAAGAGTCAGTCTACTTGTACTTAAGTCGGCATTGTACTTTTCTATTTATTTCCGATGCAATTTCTGTGTTTCATCGTCAATAAGAAGGTCCAAGGGATATAGTAAACCTGGAGTGAAGCATCGGAATCTATAACTAGTGTCACAGGAATGGTTCAAAACATAGACAGTAAGAAGAGTCAGTCTTCTTGTACTTAAGTCGACATTGTGCCTTTTCCATTCAATTCCGATGCAATTTCTATGTTTCATTGTCAATAAGAAGGTCAGAGGGATACAGTAAACCTTGAAGTGAAGCATCGGAATCTATAACTAGTGTCACAGGAATAGTTCAAAACATAGACAGTAAGAAGAGTAAGTCTTCGTGTACTTAAGTCGGCATTTTGCCTTTTGTATTTAATTCCGATGCAATTTCTGTGTTTCATCGTCAATAAGAAGGTCCAAGGTATACAGTAAACCTGAGGTGAAGCATCGGAATCTATAACTAGTGTCACAGGAATGGTTCAAAACATAGTCAGTAAGAAGATTCAGTCTTCTTGTACTTAAGTCGGCATTGTACCTTTTCTATTTGATTCCGATGCAATTTCTGTGTTTCATCGTCAATATCATGTTCCAAGGGATACAGTAAACCTGGAGTGAAGCATCGGAATCTATAACTAGTGTCAATGGAATGGTTCAAAACATAGACAGTAAGAAGAGTCAGTCTTCTTGTACTTAAGTCGGCATTGTGCCTTTTGTAATTAATTCCGATGCAGTTTCTGTGTTTCATCGTCAATAAGAAGGTCAGAGGGGTACAGTAAACCTGAAGTGAAGCATCGGAATCAATAGCTAGTGTCACAGGAATGGTTCAAAGCATAGTCAGTAAGAAGGGTCAGTCTTCTTGTCCTTAAGTCGTCATTGTGCCTTTTGTATTTAATTCCGATGAAATTTCTGTGTTTCATCATCAATAAGAAGGTCCAAGGGATACAGTAAACCTGAAGTGAAGCATCGGAATCTATAACTAGTTTCACAGGAATGGTTCAAAACATCGTCAGTAAGAAGAGTCAGTATACTTGTACTTAAGTCGGCATTGTGCTTTTCTATTAATTTCCGATGAAATTTCTGTGTTTCATCGTCAATAAGAAGGTCCAAGGGATATAGTAAACCTGGAGTGAAGCATCGGAATCTATAACTAGTGCCACAGGAATGGTTCAAAACATAGACAGTAAGAAGAGTCAGTCTTCTTGTACTTAAGTCGGCATTGTGACTATTGTATTTAATTCCGATGCAATTTCTGTGCTTCATCGTCAATAAGAAGGTCCAAGGGATACTGTAAACCTGAAGTGAAGCATCGGGATCTGTAACTAGTGTCACAGGAATCGTTCAAAACATAGTCAGTAAGAAGAGTCAGTCTTCTTGTACTTAAGTCGGCATAGTGCCTTATCTACTTAATTCCGATGCAATTTGAGTGTTTCATCGTCAGTAAGAAGGTCCAAGGGTTACAGTAAACCTGGAGTCAAGCATCGGAATCTATAACTAGTGTCAATGGTATGGTTCAAAACATAGACAGTAAGAAGAGTCAGTCTTCTTGTACTTAAGTCGGCATTGTGCCTTTTGTCTTTAATTCCGAAGCAATTTCTGTGTTTCATCGTCAATAGGAAGGTCCAAGGGATACAGTAAACCTGAGGTGAAGCATCGGAATCTATAACTAGTTTCACAGGAATGGTTCAAACATCGTCAGTAAGAAGAGTCAGTCTTCTTGAACTTATGTTGGCATTGTGGCTTTTCTATTTAATTCCGATGCAATTTCTGTGTTTCATCGTCAATAAGAAGGTCAGAGGGATACAGTAATCCAGAAGGGAAGCATCGGAATCTATAACTAGTGTCACAGGAATGGTTCAAAACATAGTCAGTAAGAAGAGTCAGTCTACTTGTACTTAAGTCGGCATTGTACTTTTCTATTTATTTCCGATGCAATTTCTGTGTTTCATCGTCAATAAGAAGGTCCAAGGGATATAGTAAACCTGGAGTGAAGCATCGGAATCTATAACTAGTGTCACAGGAATGGTTCAAAACATAGACAGTAAGAAGAGTCAGTCTTCTTGTACTTAAGTCGACATTGTGCCTTTTCCATTCAATTCCGATGCAATTTCTATGTTTCATTGTCAATAAGAAGGTCAGAGGGATACAGTAAACCTTGAAGTGAAGCATCGGAATCTATAACTAGTGTCACAGGAATAGTTCAAAACATAGACAGTAAGAAGAGTAAGTCTTCGTGTACTTAAGTCGGCATTTTGCCTTTTGTATTTAATTCCGATGCAATTTCTGTGTTTCATCGTCAATAAGAAGGTCCAAGGTATACAGTAAACCTGAGGTGAAGCATCGGAATCTATAACTAGTGTCACAGGAATGGTTCAAAACATAGTCAGTAAGAAGATTCAGTCTTCTTGTACTTAAGTCGGCATTGTACCTTTTCTATTTGATTCCGATGCAATTTCTGTGTTTCATCGTCAATATCATGTTCCAAGGGATACAGTAAACCTGGAGTGAAGCATCGGAATCTATAACTAGTGTCAATGGAATGGTTCAAAACATAGACAGTAAGAAGAGTCAGTCTTCTTGTACTTAAGTCGGCATTGTGCCTTTTGTAATTAATTCCGATGCAGTTTCTGTGTTTCATCGTCAATAAGAAGGTCAGAGGGGTACAGTAAACCTGAAGTGAAGCATCGGAATCAATAGCTAGTGTCACAGGAATGGTTCAAAGCATAGTCAGTAAGAAGGGTCAGTCTTCTTGTCCTTAAGTCGTCATTGTGCCTTTTGTATTTAATTCCGATGAAATTTCTGTGTTTCATCATCAATAAGAAGGTCCAAGGGATACAGTAAACCTGAAGTGAAGCATCGGAATCTATAACTAGTTTCACAGGAATGGTTCAAAACATCGTCAGTAAGAAGAGTCAGTATACTTGTACTTAAGTCGGCATTGTGCTTTTCTATTAATTTCCGATGAAATTTCTGTGTTTCATCGTCAATAAGAAGGTCCAAGGGATATAGTAAACCTGGAGTGAAGCATCGGAATCTATAACTAGTGCCACAGGAATGGTTCAAAACATAGACAGTAAGAAGAGTCAGTCTTCTTGTACTTAAGTCGGCATTGTGACTATTGTATTTAATTCCGATGCAATTTCTGTGCTTCATCGTCAATAAGAAGGTGCAAGGGATACAGTAAACATGGAGTGAAGCATCGGAATCTATAACCAGTGTCACAGGAATGGTTCAAAACATAGACAGTAAGAAGATTCAGTCTTCTTGTACTTAATTCTGCATTGTGCCTTTTGTCTTTAATTGCAATGCATTTTCTGTGTTTCATCGTCAATAAGAAGGTCCAAGGGATACATTAAACCTGAAGGGAAGCATCGGAATTCATAACTAGTGTCACAGGAATGGTTCAAATCACAGTCAGAAAGAAGAGTCAGTCTTCTTGTACTTAAGTCGGCATTGTGCCTTTTGTATTTAATTCCGATGCAATTTCTGTGTTTCATCGTCAATAAGATGGTCCAAGGGATACAGTAACCTGAGGTGAAGCATCGGCATCTATAACTATTGTCACATGAATGGTTCAAATCATAGTCGGTAAGAAGAGTCAGTCTTCTTGTACTTAAGTCGGCATTGTGCCTTTTCTACTTAATTCCGATGCAATTTCTGTGTTTCATCGTCAATAAATAGGTCAGAGGGATACAGTAATCCTGAAGTGAAGCATCGGAATCTATAACTAGTGTCACAGGAATAGTTCAAAACATAGTCAGTAAGAAGAGTCAGTCTTCTTGTACTTAAGTCAGCATTGTGCCTTTTCTATTTAATTCCGATGCAATTTCTGTGCTTCATCGTCAATAAGAAGGTCCAAGGGATACAGTAAACCTGGAGTAAAGCATGGGAAACTATAACTAGTGTCACAGGAATGGTTCAAAACATAGACAGTAAGAAGAGTCAGTCTTCTTGTACATACGTCGCCATTGTGGCTTTTCTATTTAATTCCGATGCAATTTCTGTGTTTCATCGTCAATAAGAAGGTCCAAGGGATACAGTAAACCTGGAGTGTAGCATCGGAATCTATAACTAGTGTCACAGGAATAGTTCAAAACATAGACAGTAAGAAGAGTCAGTCTTCGTGTACTTAAGTCGGCATTTTGCCTTTTCTATTTAATTCCGATGCAATTTCTGTGTTTCATCGTCAATAAGAAGGTCCAAGGGATGCGGTAAACCTGAGGTGAAGCATCGGAATCTATAACTAGTGTCACAGGAATGGTTCAAAACATAGTCAGTAAGAAGATTCAGTCTTCTAGTACTTAAGTCAGCATTGTACCTTTTCTATTTAATTCCGATGCAATTTCTGTGTTTCATCGTCAAGAACATGTTCCAAGGGATACAGTAAACCTGGAGTGAAGCATCTGAATCTATAACTAGTGTCAATGGAATGGTTCAAAACATAGACAGTAAGAAGAGTCAGTCTTCTTGTACTTAAGTCGGCATTGTGCCTTTTGTATTTAATTCCGATGCAGTTTCTGTGTTTCATCGTCAATAAGATGGTCAGAGGGGTACAGTAAACCTGAAGTGAAGCATCGGAATCAATAGCTAGTGTCACAGGAATGGTTCGAAGCATAGTCAGTAAGAAGAGTCAGTCTTCTTGTCCTTAAGTTGTCATTGTGCCTTTTGTATTTAATTCCGATGCAATTTCTGTGTTTCATCATCAATAAGAAGGTCCAAGGGATACAGTAAACCTGGAGTGAAGTATCGGAATCGATAACTAGTGTCACAGGAATGGTTCAATACATAGACAGTAAGAAGAGTCAGTCTCCTTGTACTTAATTCTGCACTGTGCCTTTTGTATTTAATTCCGATGCAATTACTGTGTTTCATCGTCAATAAGAAGGACCAAGGGATACAGTAAACCTGGAGTGAAACATCGGAGTCTATAACTAGTGTCACAGGACTGGTTCAAAAATAGACAGTAAGAAGAGTCAGTCTTCTTGTACTTAACTCGGCATTGTGCCTTTTCTATTTAATTCCGATGCAATTTCTGTGTTTCATCGTCAATAAGAAGGTCAGAGGGATACAGTAAACCTGAAGTGAAGCATCGGAATCCATAACTAGTGTCACAGGAATGGTTCAAAACATAGTCAGTAAGAAGAGTTAGTCTTCTTGTACTTAAGTCGGCATTGTGCCTTTTGTATTTAATTCCGATGCAATTTCTGTGTTTCATCGTCAATAAGAAGGTCGAAGGGATACAGTAAGCCTGGAGTGTAGCATCGGAATCTATAACTAGTGTCACAGGAATAGTTCAAAACATAGACAGTAAGAAGAGTCAGTCTTCGTGTACTTATGTCGGCATTTTGCCATTTGTATTTAATTCCGATGCAATTTCTGTGTTTCATCGTGAATAAGAAGGTCCAACGGATACAGTAAACCTGAGGTGGAGCATCGGAATCTATAACCAGTGTCACAGGAATGGTTCAAAACATAGTCAGTAAGAAGATTCAGTCTTCTTGTACTTAAGTCGGCATTGTACCTTTTCTATTTAATTCCGATGCAATTTCTGTGTTTCATCGTCAATAACAAGTTCCAAGGGATACAGTAAACCTGGAGTGAAGCATCGGAATCTATAACTAGTGTCAATGGAATGGTTCAAAACATAGACAGTAAGAAGAGTCAGTCTTCTTGTACTTAAGTCGGCATTGTGCCTCTTGTATTTAATTCCGATGCAGTTTCTGTGTTTCATCGTCAATAAGAAGGTCAGAAGGGTACAGTAAACCTGAAGTGAAGCATCGCAATCAATAGCTAGTGTCACAGGAATGGTTCAAAGCATAGTCAGTAAGAAGAGTCAGTCTTCTTGTCCTTAAGTCGACATTGTGCCTTTTCTATTTAATTCCGATGCAATTTCTGTGTTTCATCATCAATAAGAAGATCCAAGGGATACAGTAAACCTGGAGTGAAGCATCGGAATCTATAACTAGTGTCACAGGAATGGTTCAGAACATAGACAGTAAGAAGAGTCAGTCTCGATGTACTTAATTCTGCACTGTGCCTTTTGTATTTAATTCCGATGCAATTGCTGTGTTTCATCGTCAATAAGAAGGACCAAGGGATACAGTAAACCTGGAGTGAAGCATCGGAGACTATAACTAGTGTCACAGGACTGGTTCAAAAATAGACAGTAAGAATAGTCAGTCTTCGTGTACTTCAAGCCATTTTGCCTTTTGTATTAAATTCCCATGCAATTTCTGTGTTTCATCGTCAATAAGAAGGTCCAAGGCATACTGCAAACCTGAGGTGAAGCATCGGAATCTATAACTAGTTTCACAGGAATGGTTCAAAGCATCGTCAGTAAGAAGAGTCAGTCTTCTTGTACTTAAGTCGGCATTGTGCATTTTCTATTTAATTCCGATGCAATTTGTGTGTTTCATCGTGAATAAGAAGGTCAGATGGATACAGTAATCCTGAAGTGAAGCATCGGAATCTATAACTAGTGTCACAGGAATGGTTCAAAACATAGTCAGAAAGGAGAGTCAGTCTTCTTGTACTTATGTCGGCATTGTGCCATATCTATTTAATTCCGATGCAATTTGTGTGTTTCATCGTCAGTAAGAAGGTCCAAGGGATACAGTAAACCTGGAGTCAAGCATCGGAATCTATAACTAGTGTCAATGGTATGCTTCAAAACATAGACAGTAAGAAGAGTCAGTTTTCTTGTACTTAAGTCGGCATTGTGCCTTTTGTCTTTAATTCCGATGCAATTTCTGTGTTTCATCGTCAATAAGAAGGTCAGAGGGATGCAGTAAACCTGAAGTGAAGCATCGGAATTCATAACTAGTGTCACAGGAATGGTTCAAAACATAGTCAGAAAGGAGAGTCAGTCTTCTTGCACTTATGTCGGCATTGTGCCTTTTGTACTTAATTCCGATGCAATTTCTGTGTTTCATCGTCAATAGGAAGGTCCAAGGGATACAGTAAACCTGAGGTGAAGCATCGGAATCTATAACTAGTTTCACAGGAATGGTTCAAAGCATCGTCATTAAGATGAGTCAGTCTTCTTGTACTTTAATTGGCATTGTGCCTTTTCTATTTAATTCCGATGTAATTTCTGTGTTTCATCGTCAATAAGAAGGTCAGAGGGATACAGTAAACCTGGAGTGAAGCATTGGAATCTATAACTAGTGTCACAGGAATGGTTCAAAACATAGACAGTAAGAAGAGCCAGTCTCCTTGTACTTAATTCCGTACTGTGCCTTTTGTATTTAATTCCGATGCAATTTCTGTGTTTCATCGTCAATATGAATGTCCAAGGGATACAGTAAACCTGAAGCGTAGCATCGGAATTTATAACTAGTGTCACAGGAATGGTTCAAAACATAGTCAGTAAGAAGAGTCAGTCTTCTTGTCCTTAAGAGGGCATTGTGCCTTTTGTATTTAATTCCGATGAAATTTCTGTGTTTCATCATCAATACGAAGGTCCAAGGGATACAGTAAACCTGGAGTGAAGCATTGGAATCTATAACTAGTGTCAAAGGAATGGTTCAAAACATAGCCAGTAAGAAGAGCCAGTCTCCTTGTACTTAATTCCGCACTGTGCCTTTTGTATTTAATTCCGATGCAATTTCTGTGTTTCATCGTCAATATGAATGTCCAAGGGATACAGTAAATCTGAAGCGTAGCATCGGAATTTATAACTAGTGTCACAGGAATGGTTCAAAAGCATAGTCAGTAAGAAGAGTCAGTCTTCTTGTACTTAAGTCGGCATTGTGCCTTTCTATTAAATTCCGATGCAATTTCTGTGTTTAATCGACAATAAGAGGGACCAAGGGATACAGTAAACCTTGAGTGAAGCATCGCAGTCTATAACTAGTGTCACGGGACTGGTTAAAAGATAGACAGTAAGAAGAGTCAGTCTTCTTGAACTTAATTCGGCATTGTGCCTTTTGTATTTCATTCCGATGCATTTTCTGTGTTTCATCGTCAATAAGAAGGTCCAAGGAATACAGTAAACCTGAAGTGAAGCATCGAAATCTATAACTAGTGTCACAGGAATGGTTCTAAACATAGACAGTAGGAAGAGTCAGTCTTCTTGTACTTAAGTCGGCATTGTGCCGTTTGTATTTAATTCCGATGCAATTTCTGTGTTTCATCGTCAATAAGAAGGTCCAAGGTATACAGTAAACCTGAAATCAAGCATCGGATCTAGGACTAGTGTCACAGGAATGGTTCAAAACATAGTCAGTAACAAGAGTCAGTCTTCTTGTACTTAAGTCGGCATTGTGCCTTTTCTATTTAATTCCGATGCAATTTCTGTGTTTCATCGTCAATAAGAAAGTCCAAGCGATACAGTAAACATGAAGTGAAGCATCGGAATTTATAACTAGTGTCAATGGAATGGTTCAAAACATTGTCAGTAAGAAGAGTCAGTCTTCTTGTACTTAAGTCGGCATTGTGCATTTTCTATTTATTTCCGATGCAATTTCTGTGTTTCATCGTCAATAAGAAGGTCCATGGGATATAGTAAACCTGGAGTGAAGCATCGGAATCTATTACTAGTGTCACAGGAATGGTTCAAAACATAGACAGTAAGAAGAGTCAGTCTTCTTGTAATTACGTCGACATTGTGCCCTTTCTATTTAAATACGATGCAATTCCTGTGTTTCATCGTCAATATGAAGGTCCAAGGGATACAGTAAACCTGAAGTGAAGCTTCGGAATCTATAGCTAGTGTCACAGGAATGGTTCAAAACATAACCAGTAAGAAGTGTCAGTCTTCTTGTCCTTAAGTCGGCATTGTGCCTTTTGTATTTAATTCCGATGAAATTTCTGTGTTTCATCATCAATAAGAAGGTCCAAGGGATACAGTAAACCTGGAGTGAAGCATTGGAATCTATAACTAGTGTCACAGGAATGGTTCAAAACATAGACAGTAAGAAGAGCCAGTCTCCTTGTACTTAATTCCGCACTGTGCCTTTTGTATTTAATTCCGATGCAATTTCTGCGTTTCATCGTCAATATGAATGTCCAAGGGATACAGTAAATCTGAAGCGTAGCATCGGAATTTATAACTAGTGTCACAGGAATGGTTCAAAAGCATAGTCAGTAAGAAGAGTCAGTCTTCTTGTACTTAAGTCGGCATTGTGCCTTTTCTATTAAATTCCGATGCAATTTCTGTGTTTAATCGACAATAAGAGGGACCAAGGGTTACAGTAAACCTTGAGTGAAGCATCGCAGTCTATAACTAGTGTCACGGGACTGGTTAAAAGATAGACAGTAAGAAGAGTCAGTCTTCTTGAACTTAATTCGGCATTGTGCCTTTTGTATTTAATTCCGATGCATTTTCTGTGTTTCATCGTCAATAAGAAGGTCCAAGGGATGCAGTAAACCAGGAGTGAAGCATCGGAATCTATAACTAGTGTCACAGAAATGGTTCAAACATAGACAGTAAGAAGAGTCAGTCTTCTTGTACTTACTTAGGCATTGTGCCTTTTGTATTTAATTCCGATGCAATTTCTGTGTTTCATCGTCAATAACAAGGTCCAAGGGATTCAATAAACCTCAAGTGAAGCATCGGAATTTATAACGGTTGTCACAGGAATGGTTCAAAGCATAGTCAGTAGGAAGAGTCGTTCTTCATGTACTTAAGTCGGCATTGTGCCTTTTGTATTTCATTCCGATGCATTTTCTGTATTTCATCGTCAATAAGAAGGTCCAAGGAATACAGTAAACCTGAAGTGAAGCATCGAAATCTATAACTAGTGTCACAGGAATGGTTCTAAACATAGACAGTAGGAAGAGTCAGTCTTCTTGTACTTAAGTCGGCATTGTGCCGTTTGTATTTAATTCCGATGCAATTTCTGTGTTTCATCGTCAATAAGAAGGTCCAAGGTATACAGTAAACCTGAAATCAAGCATCGGATCTAGGACTAGTGTCACAGGAATGGTTCAAAACATAGTCAGTAAGAAGAGTCAGTCTTCTTGTACTTAAGTCGGCATTGTGCCTTTTCTATTTAATTCCGATGCAATTTCTGTGTTTCATCGTCAATAAGAAAGTCCAAGCGATACAGTAAACATGAAGTGAAGCATCGGAATTTATAACTAGTGTCAATGGAATGGTTCAAAACATTGTCAGTAAGAAGAGTTAGTCTTCTTGTACTTAAGTCGGCATTGTGCATTTTCTATTTATTTCCGATGCAATTTCTGTGTTTCATCGTCAATAAGAAGGTCCATGGGATATAGTAAACCTGGAGTGAAGCATCGGAATCTATTACTAGTGTCACAGGAATGGTTCAAAACATAGACAGTAAGAAGAGTCAGTCTTCTTGTAATTACGTCGACATTGTGCCCTTTCTATTTAAATCCGATGCAATTCCTGTGTTTCATCGTCAATATGAAGGTCCAAGGGATACAGTAAACCTGAAGTGAAGCTTCTGAATCTATAGCTAGTGTCACAGGAATGGTTCAAAGCATAACCAGTAAGAAGTGTCAGTCTTCTTGTCCTTAAGTCGGCATTGTGCCTTTTGTAATTAATTCCGAAGCAATTTCTGTGTTTCATCCTCAATAAGAAGGTCCAGGGAATACAGTACACCTGAAGTGAAGCATCGGAATCTATAACTAGTGTCACAGGAATGGTTCAAAACATAGTCAGTAATGAGATTCAGTCTTCTTGTACTTAAGTCGGCATTGTGCCTTTTGTATTTAATTCCGATGCAATTTTGTGTTTCATTGTCAATAAGAAGGTCAGAGGGGTACAGTAAACCTGAAACCTGAAATGAAGCATCGTAATCTATAGCTAGTGTCACAGGAATGGTTCAAAACATAGACAGTAAGGTGAGTCAGTCTTCTTGTACTTAATTCTGCTTTGTGCCTATTGTATTTAATTCCGATGCAATTTCTGTGTTTCATCGTCAATAAGAAGGTCCAAGGGATACAGTAAACCTGAAGTGAAGCATCGGAATTTATAACTAGTGTCACAGGAATGGTTCAAAACATAGTCAGTAAGAAGAGTCAATCTTGTTGTCCTTAAGTCGGCATTGTGCCTTTTGTATTTAATTTCGATGCAATTTCTGTGTTTCATCGTCAATAAGAAGGTCCAAGGGATGCAGTAAACCAGGAGTGAAGAATCGGAATCTATAACTAGTGTCACAGAAATGGTTCAAAACATAGACAGTAAGAAGAGTCAGTCTTCTTGTACTTAATTCGGCATTGTGCCTTTTGTATATAATTCCGATGCAATTTCTGTGTTTCATCGTCAATAACAAGGTCCAAGGGATACAATTAACCTCAAGTGATGCATCGGAATTTATAACGGGTGTCACAGGAATGGTTCAAAACATAGTCAGTAGGAAGAGTCGTTCTTCATGTACTTAAGTCGGCATTGTGCCTTTTGTATTTAATTCCGATGCATTTTCTGTGTTTCATCGTCAATAAGAAGGTCCAAGGAATACAGTAAATCTGTAGTGAAGCATCGAAATCTATAACTAGTGTCACAGGAATGGTTCAAAACATAGACAGTAGGAAGAGTCAGTCTTCTTGTACTTAAGTCGGCATAGTGCCGTTTGTATTTAATTCCGATGCAATTTCTGTGTTTCATCGTCAATAAGAAGGTCCATGGTATACAGTAAACCCGAAGTGAAGCATCAGATCTATGACTAGTGTCACAGGAATGGTTCAAAACATAGTCAGTAAGAAGAGTCAGTCTTTTAGTACTTAACTCGGCATTGTACCTTTTCTATTTAATTCCGATGCAATTTCTGTGTTTCATCGTCAATAAGAAAGTCCAAGCGATACAGTAAACATGAAGTGAAGCATCGGAATTTATAACTAGTGTCAATGGAATGGTTCCAAACATTGTCAGTAAGAAGAGTCAGTCTTCTTGTACTTAAGTCGGCATTGTGCCTTTTCTATTTATTTCCGATGCAATTTCTGTGTTTCATCGTCAGTAAGAAGGTCCATGGGATATAGTAAACCTGGAGTGAAGCATCGGAATCTATTACTAGTGTCACAGGAATGGTTCAAAACATAGACAGTAAGAAGAGTCAGTCTTCTTGTACTTACGTCGACATTGTGCCCTTTCTATTTAAATCCGATGCAATTCCTGTGTTTCATCGTCAATATGAAGGTCCAAGGGATACAGTAAACCTGAAGTGAAGCTTGGGAATCTAAAGCTAGTGTCACAGGAATGGTTCAAAACATAGACATTAAGAAGTGTCAGTCTTCTTGTCCTTAAGTCGGCATTGTGCCTTTTGTAATTAATGCCGAAGCAATTTCTGTCTTTCATCCTCAATAAGAAGGTCCAGGGAATACAGTACACCTGAAGTGAAGCATCGGAATCTATAACTAGTGTCACAGGAATGGTTCAAAACATAGACAGTAAGAAGAGTCAGTGTTCTTGTACTTAATTCTGCTTTGTGCCTTTTATATTTAATTGCGATGCAATTTCTGTGTTTCATCGTCAATAAGAAGGTCCAAGGTATACAGTAAACCTGAAGTGAAGCATCGGAATTTATAACTAGTGTCACAGGAATGTTTCAAAACATAGTCAGTAATGAGAGTCAGTCTTCTTGTACTTAAGGCGGCATTGTACCTTTTGTATTTAATTCCGATGCAATTTCTGTGTTTCATCGTCAATAAGAAGGTCAGAGGGGTACAGTAAACCTGAAACCTGAAGTGAAGCATCGTAATCTATAGCTAGTGTCACAGGAATGGTTCAAAACATAGACAGTAAGAAGAGTCAGTCTTCTTGTACTTAATTCTGCTTTGTGCCTATTGTATTTAATTCCGATGCAATTTCTGTGTTTCATCGTCAATAAGAAGGTCCAAGGGATACAGTAAACCTGAAGTGAAGCATCGGAATTTATATCTAGTGTCACAGGAATGGTTCAAAAGATAGACAGTAAGAAGAGTCAGTCCTCTTGTACTTAAGTCGGCATTGTGCCTTTTGTTTTTAACTCCGATGCAATTTCTGAGTTTCATCGTCAATAAGAAGGTCAGAGCGATACAGTAATCCTGAAGTGAAGCATCGGAATCTATAACTAGTGTCACAGGAATAGTTCAAAACATAGTCAGTAAGAATAGTCAGTCTTATTGTACTTAAGTCATCATTGTGCATTTTCTATTTAATTCTGATGCAATTTCCGTGTTACATCGTGAATATGAATGTCCAAGGGATCCAGTAAACCTGGAGTGAAGCATCGGAATCTATCACTAGTGTCACAGGAATGGTTCAAATCATAGACAGTAAGAAGAGTCAGACTTCTTTTACTTAAGTCGGCATTGTGCCTTTTGTATTTAATTCCGGTGCAATTTCTGTGTTTCATCGTCAATAAGAAGGTCCAAGGGATACAGTAAACCTGGAGTGAATCATCGGAGTCTATAACTAGTGTCACAGGAGTGGTTCAAAGATAGACAGTAAGAAGAGTCAACCTTCTTGAACTTAATTCGGCATTGTGCCTTTTGAATTTAATTCCGATGCAATTTCTGTGTTTCATCGTCGTTAAGAAGGTCCAAGGGATACAGTAAACCCGGAGTGAAACATCGGAATCTGTAACTAGTGTCACAGGAATGGTTCAAAAATAGACAGTAAGTAGAGTCAGTCTTCTTGAACTGAAATCGGCATTGTGCATTTTGTATTTAATTCCGATGCATTTCTGTGTTTCATCGACAATAAGAAGTTCAGAGGGATATAGTAAACCTGAAGTGAACCATCGGAATTTATAACTAGTGTCACAGGAATGGTTCAAACATAGTCAGTAAGAAGAGTCAGTCTTCTTGTACTTAAGTCGGCATTGTGCCTTTCTATTTAATTCCGATGCAATGTCTGTGTTTCATCGTCAATAAGAAGGACCAAGGGATACAGAAAACCTGGAGTGAAGCATCGGAGTCTATAACTAGTGTCACAGGAATGGATCAAAACATAGACAGTAGGAAGAATAGGTCTTCATGTACTTAAGTCGGCATTGTGCCTTTTGCATTTAATTCCGATGCATTTTCTGTGTTTCATCGTCATGAAGAAGGTCCAAGGGATACAGTAAACCCGGAGTGAAACATCGGAATCTGTAACTAGTGTCACAGGAATGGTTCAAAACATAGACAGTAGGAAGAGTCGGTCTTCATGTACTTAAGTCGGCATTGTGCCTTTTGCATTCAATTCCGATGCATTTTCTGTGTTTCATCGTCAATAAGAAGGTCCAAGGGATACGGTAAACCTGAAGTGAAGCATCGGAATCTATAACTAGTGTCACAGGAATGGTTCAAAACATAGACAGTAGGAAGAGTCAGTCTTCTTGTATTTAAGTCGGCATTGTGCCGTTTGTATTTAATTCCGATGCAATTTCTGTGCTTCATCGTCAATAAGAAGGTCCAAGGGATACAGTAAACCTGAAGTGAAGCATCGGAATCCATAACTAGTGTCACAGGAATGATTCAAAACATAGTCAGTAAGAAGAGTTAGTCTTCTTGTACTTAAGTCAGCATTGTGCCTTTTGTTTTTAATTCCGATGCAATTTCTGTGTTTCATCGTCAATAAGAAGGTCCAAGGGATACAGTAAACCTGAAGTGAAGCATCGGAGTCTATAACTAGTGTCACTGGACTGGTTCAAAAATAGACAGTAAGATGAGTCAGTCTTCTTGAACTTAATTCTGCATTGTGGCTTTTTTATTTAATTCAGATGCAATTTCTGTGTTTCATCGTCAATAAGAAGGTCCAAGGGATACATCAAACCTGAAGTGAAGCATCGGAATCTATAACTAGTGTCACAGGAATGGTTCAAAGCATAGTCAGTAAGGAGAGTCAGTCTTCTTGTGCTTGAGTCGGCATTGTGCCTTTTGTATTTAATTCCGATGCATTTTCTGTGTTTCATCGTCAATAAGAAGGTCCAAGGGATACAGTAAACCTGAAGTTAAGCATCGGAATTTATAACTAGTGTCACAGGAAGGGTTCAAAACTTAGTCAGTAAGGAGAGTCAGTCTTCTTGTACTTTAGTCGGCATTGTGCCTTTTGTATTTAATTACGATGCAATTGCTGTGTTTCATCGTCAATAAGGAGGACCAAGGGATACAGTAAACCTGGAGTGAAGCATCGGAATCTATAACTAGTGTCACAAAGATGGTTCAAAACATAGACAGTAAGAAGAGTCAGTCTTCTTGTACTTAAGTCGGCATTGTGCCTTTTCTATTTAATTCCGATGCAATTTCTGTGTTTCATCGTCGATAAGAAGGACCAAGGGATACAGTAAACCTGGAGTGAAACATCGGAGTCTATAACTAGTGTCACAGGACTGGTTCAAAAATAGACAGTAAGAAGAGTCAGTCTTCTTGAACTGAAATCGGCATTGTGCATTTTGTATTTAATTCCGATGCAATTTCTGTAATTCATCGTCAATAAGAAGGTCAGAGGGATACAGTAAACCTGAAGTGAAGCATCGGAATCCATAACTAGTGTCACAGGAATGATTCAAAACATAGTCAGTACGAAGAGTTAGTCTTCTTGTACTTAAGTCGGCATTGTGCCTTTTGTATTTAATTCAGATGCAATTTCTGTGTTTCATCGTCAATAAGAAGGACCAAGGGATACAGTAAACTTGGAGTGGAGCATCGGAATCTATAACTAGTGTCACAGGGAAGGTTCAAAACATAGACAGTAAGAAGAGTCAGTCTTCTTGTACTTAAGTCGGCATTGTGCGTTTTGTATTTAATTCCGATGCAATTCCTGTGTTTCATCGTCAATAAGAAGGTCCAAGGGATACAGTAAACCTGGAGTAAAGCATCGGAATCTATAACTAGTGTCAATGGAATGGTTCAAAACATGGTCAGTAAGGAGAGTCAGTCTTCTTGTACTTAAGTCGGCATTGTGCCTTTTCTATTTAATTCCGATGCAATTTCTGTGTTTCATCGTCAATAAGAAGGTCCAAGGGATATAGTAAACCTGGAGTGATGCATCGGAATCTATAACTAGTGTCACAGGAATGGTTAAAACATAGACAGTAAGAAGAGTCAGTCTTCTTGTACTTACGTCGACATTGTGCTTTTCTATTTAATTGCGATGCAATTTTTGTGTTTTATCGTCAATAAGAAGGTCAGAGGGATACAATAAACCTGAAGTGAAGCATGGGGATGTATAACTAGTGTCACAGGAGTGGTTCAAAACAAAGTCAGTAAGAAGAGTCAGTCTTCTTGTCCTTAAGTCGGCATTGTGCCTTTTGTAATTAATTCTGATGCAATTTCTGTGTTTCATCGTCAATAAGAAGGTCCAAGGGATACAGTAAACCTGGAGAGAAGCATCGGAATCTATAACTAGTGTCACAGGAATGGTTCAAAACATAGACAGTAAGAAGAGTCAGTCTTCTTGACCTTAATTCCGCTTTGTGCCTTTTGTATTTAATTCCGATGCAATTTCTGTGTTTCATCGTCAATAAGAAGGTCCAAGGAATGCAGTAAACCTGAAGTAAAGCATCGGATCTATAACTAGTGTAACAGGAATGGTTCAAAACATAGTCAGTAAGAAGAGTCAGGTTTTTGCCCTTAAGTCGGCATTGTGCCTTTTCTATTTAATTCCGATTCAATTTCTGTGTTTCATCGTCAATAAGAAGGTCCAAGGGATACAGTTAACCTGGAGTGAAGCATCGGAATCTATAACTAGTGTCACAGGAATGGTTCAAAACATAGTCAGCAAGAAGAGTCAGTCTTCTTGTACATTAGTCGGCATTGTGCCTATTCTTTTTAATTAAGATGCAATTTCTGTGTTTCATCGTCTACAAGAAGGTCCAAGGGATACAGTAAAGCTGGAGTGAAGCATCGGAATCTATAACTAGTGTCACAGGAATGGTTCAAATCATAGTCAGTAAGAAGAGTCAGTCTTCTTGTCCTTGAGACGGCATTGTGTCTTTTGTATTTAATTCCGATGCAATTTCTGTGTTTCATCGTCAATAAGAAGCTCCAAGGGATACAGTAAACATGGAGTGAAGCATCGGAATCTATAACTAGTGTCAATGGAATGGTTCAAACCATAGTCAGTAAGAAGTGTCAGTCTTCTTGTACTTAAGTCGGCATTGTGCCTTTTCTATTTAATTCCGATGCAATTTCTGTGCTTCATCGTCAATAACAAGGTCCAAGGGATATAGTAAACCTGGAGTGAAGCATCGGAATCTATAACTAGTGTCACAGGAATGGTTCAAAGCAAAGTCAGTAAGAAGAGTCAGTCTTCTTGTCCTTATGTCGGCATTGTGCCTTTTGTAATTAATTCCGATGCAATTTCTGTGTTTCATCGTCAATAAGAAGGACCAAGGGATACAGTAAACCTGGAGTGAAGCATCGGAATCTATAACTAGTGTCACAGGAGTGGTTCAAAACATACACAGTAAGAAGAGTCAGTCTTCTTGTCCTTATGTCGGCATTGTGCCTTTTGTAATTAATTCCAATGCAATTTCTGTGTTTCATCGTCAATAAGAAGGTCCAAGGGAAACAGTAAACCTGGAGTGAAGCATCGGAATCTATAACTAGTGTCACAGGAGTGGTTCAAAACATAGTAAGAAGAGTCAGTCTTCTTGACCTTAATCCTGCTTTGTGCCTTTAGTATTTAATTCCGATGCAATTTCTGTGTTTCATCGTCAATAAGAAGGTCCACGGTATACAGTAAGCCTGAAGTGAAGCATCGGATCTGTAACTAGTGTCACAGGAATGGTTCAAACATAGTCAGTAAGAAGAGTCAGTCTTCGTGTACTTAAGTCGGCATTGTGCCTTTTCTATTTAATTCCGATGCAATTTCTGTGTTTCATCGTCGATAAGAAGGACCAAGGGATACAGTAAACCTGGAGTGAAGCATCGGAGTCTATAACTAGTGTCACAGGACTGGTTCAAAAATAGACAGTAAGAAGAGTCAGTCTTCTTGAACTGAAATCGGCATTGTGCAATTTGTATTTAATTCCGATGCGATTTCTGTGTTTCATCGTCAATAAGAAGGTCAGAGGGATACAGTAAACCTGAAGTGAAGCATCGGAATCCATAACTAGTGTCACAGGAATGATTCAAAACATAGTCTGTAAGAAGAGTTAGTCTTCTTGTACTTAAGTCGGCATTGTGCCTTTTGTATTTAATTCCTATGCAATTTCTGTGTTTCATCGTCAATAAGAAGGACCAAGGGATACAGTAAACTTGGAGTGGAGCATCGGAATCTATAACTAGTGTCACAGGGATGGTTCAAAACATTGACAGTAAGAAGAGTCAGTCTTCTTGTACTTAAGTCGGCATTGTGCGTTTTGTATTTAATTCCGATGCAATTCCTGTGTTTCATCGTCAATAAGAAGGTCCAAGGGATACAGTAAACCTGGAGTAAAGCATCGGAATCTACAACTAGTGTCAATGGAATGGTTCAAATCATAGTCAGTAAGGAGAGTCAGTCTTCTTGTACTTAAGTCGGCATTGTGCCTTTTCTAATTAATTCCGATGCGTTTTCTGTGTTTCATCGTCAATAAGAAGGTCCAAGGGATATAGTAAACCTGGAGTGAAGCATCGGAATCTATAACTAGTGTCACAGGAATGGTTCAAAACATAGACAGTAAGAAGAGTCAGTCTTCTTGTACTTACGTCGACATTGTGCCTTTTCTATTTAATTCCGATGCAATTTCTGTGTTTCATCGTCAATAAGAAGGTCCAAGGGATATAGTAAACCTGGAGTGAAGCATCGGAATCTATAACTAGTGTCACATGAGTGGTTCAAAACATAGACAGTAAGAAGAGTTAGTCTTCTTGTCCTTATGTCGGCATTGTGCCTTTTGTAATTAATTCCGATGCAATTTCTGTGTTTCATCGTCAATAAGAAGGTCCAAGGGATACAGTAAACCTGGAGTGTAGCATCGGAATCTATAACTAGTGTCACAAGAGTGTTTCAAAACATAGTAAGAAGAGTCAGTCTTCTTGACCTTAATTCTGCTTTGTGCCTTTTGTATTTAATTCCGATGCAATTTCTGTGTTTCATCGTCAATAAGAAGGTCCAAGGTATTCAGTAAGCCTGAAGTGAAGCATCGGATCTGTAACTAGTGTCACAGGAATGGTTCAAACATAGTCAGTAAGAAGAGTCAGTCTTCCTGTACTTAAGTCGGCATTGTGCCTTTTCTATTTAATTCCGATGCAATTTCTGTGTTTCATCGTCGATAAGAAGGACCAAGGTATACAGTAAACCTGGAGTGAAGCATCGGAGTCTATAACTAGTGTCACAGGACTGGTTCAAAAATAGACAGTAAGAAGAGTCAGTCTTCTTGAACTGAAATCGGCATTGTGCAATTTGTATTTAATGCCGATGCGATTTCTGTGTTTCATCGTCAATACGAAGGTCAGAGGGATACAGTAAACCTGAAGTGAAGCATCGGAATCCATAACTAGTATCACAGGAATGATTCAAAACATAGTCAGTATGAAGAGTTAGTCTTCTTGTACTTAAGTCAGCATTGTGCCTTTTGTATTTAATTCCGATGCAATTTCTGTGTTTCATCGTCAATAAGAAGGACCAAGGGATACAGTAAACCTGGAGTAAAGCATCGGAATCTATAACTAGTGTCACAGGAATGGTTCAAAACATAGTCAGTAAGAAGAGTCAGTCTTTTAGTACTTAACTCGGCATTGTACCTTTTCTATTTAATTCCGATGCAATTTCTGTGTTTCATCGTCAATAAGAAAGTCCAAGCGATACAGTAAACATGAAGTGAAGCATCGGAATTTATAACTAGTGTCAATGGAATGGTTCCAAACATTGTCAGTAAGAAGAGTCAGTCTTCTTGTACTTAAGTCGGCATTGTGCCTTTTCTATTTATTTCCGATGCAATTTCTGTGTTTCATCGTCAGTAAGAAGGTCCATGGGATATAGTAAACCTGGAGTGAAGCATCGGAATCTATTACTAGTGTCACAGGAATGGTTCAAAACATAGACAGTAAGAAGAGTCAGTCTTCTTGTACTTACGTCGACATTGTGCCCTTTCTATTTAAATCCGATGCAATTCCTGTGTTTCATCGTCAATATGAAGGTCCAAGGGATACAGTAAACCTGAAGTGAAGCTTGGGAATCTAAAGCTAGTGTCACAGGAATGGTTCAAAACATAGACATTAAGAAGTGTCAGTCTTCTTGTCCTTAAGTCGGCATTGTGCCTTTTGTAATTAATGCCGAAGCAATTTCTGTCTTTCATCCTAAATAAGAAGGTCCAGGGAATACAGTACACCTGAAGTGAAGCATCGGAATCTATAACTAGTGTCACAGGAATGGTTCAAAACATAGACAGTAAGAAGAGTCAGTGTTCTTGTACTTAATTCTGCTTTGTGCCTTTTATATTTAATTGCGATGCAATTTCTGTGTTTCATCGTCAATAAGAAGGTCCAAGATATACAGTAAACCTGAAGTGAAGCATCGGAATTTATAACTAGTGTCACAGGAATGTTTCAAAACATAGTCAGTAATGAGAGTCAGTCTTCTTGTACTTAAGGCGGCATTGTACCTTTTGTATTTAATTCCGATGCAATTTCTGTGTTTCATCGTCAATAAGAAGGTCAGAGGGGTACAGTAAACCTGAAACCTGAAGTGAAGCATCGTAATCTATAGCTAGTGTCACAGGAATGGTTCAAAACATAGACAGTAAGAAGAGTCAGTCTTCTTGTACTTAATTCTGCTTTGTGCCTATTGTATTTAATTCCGATGCAATTTCTGTGTTTCATCGTCAATAAGAAGGTCCAAGGGATACAGTAAACCTGAAGTGAAGCATCGGAATTTATATCTAGTGTCACAGGAATGGTTCAAAAGATAGACAGTAAGAAGAGTCAGTCCTCTTGTACTTAAGTCGGCATTGTGCCTTTTGTTTTTAACTCCGATGCAATTTCTGAGTTTCATCGTCAATAAGAAGGTCAGAGCGATACAGTAATCCTGAAGTGAAGCATCGGAATCTATAACTAGTGTCACAGGAATAGTTCAAAACATAGTCAGTAAGAATAGTCAGTCTTATTGTACTTAAGTCATCATTGTGCATTTTCTATTTAATTCTGATGCAATTTCTGTGTTACATCGTCAATATGAATGTCCAAGGGATCCAGCAAACCTGGAGTGAAGCATCGGAATCTATAACTAGTGTCACAGGAATGGTTCAAATCATAGACAGTAAGAAGAGTCAGACTTCTTTTACTTAAGTCGGCATTGTGCCTATTGTATTTAATTCCGGTGCAATTTCTGTGTTTCATCGTCAATAAGAAGGTTCAAGGGATACAGTAAACCTGGAGTGAAGCATCGGAGTCTATAACTAGTGTCACAGGAGTGGTTTCAAGATAGACAGTAAGAAGAGTCAACCTTCTTGAACTTAATTCGGCATTGTGCCTTTTGAATTTAATTCCGATGCCATTTCTGTGTTTCATCGTCATTAAGAAGGTCCAAGGGATACAGTAAACCCGGAGTGAAACATCGGAATCTGTAACTAGTGTCACAGGAATGGTTCAAAAATAGACAGTAAGAAGAGTCAGTCTTCTTGAACTGAAATCGGCATTGTGCATTTTGTATTTAATTCCGATGCAATTTCTGTGTTTCATCGACAATAAGAAGGTCAGAGGGATATAGTAAACCTGAAGTGAACCATCGGAATTTATAACTAGTGTCACAGGAATGGTTCAAACATAGTCAGTAAGAAGAGTCAGTCTTCTTGTACTTAAGTCGGCATTGTGCCTTTTGCATTTAATTCCGATGCATTTTCTGTGTTTCATCGTCATTAAGAAGGTCCAAGGGATACAGTAAACCCGGAGTGAAACATCGGAATCTATAACTAGTGTCACAGGAATAGTTCAAACATAGTCAGTAAGAATAGTCAGTCTTATTGTACTTAAGTCATCATTGTGCATTTTCTATTTAATTCTGATGCAATTTCTGTGTTACATCGTCAATATGAATGTCCAAGGGATCCAGCAAACCTGGAGTGAAGCATCGGAATCTATAACTAGTGTCACAGGAATGGTTCAAATCATAGACAGTAAGATGAGTCAGTCTTCTTGAACTTAATTCTGCATTGTGCCTTTTGTATTTAATTCAGATGCAATTTCTGTGTTTCATCGTCAATAAGAAGGTCCAAGGGATACATCAAACCTGAAGTGAAGCATCGGAATCTATAACTAGTGTCACAGGAATGGTTCAAAGCATAGTCAGTAAGGAGAGTCAGTCTTCTTGTGCTTGAGTCGGCATTGTGCCTTTTGTATTTAATTCCGATGCATTTTCTGTGTTTCATCGTCAATAAGAAGGTCCAAGGGATACAGTAAACCTGAAGTTAAGCATCGGAATTTATAACTAGTGTCACAGGAAGGGTTCAAAACATAGTCAGTAAGGAGAGTCAGTCTTCTTGTACTTTAGTCGGCATTGTGCCTTTTGTATTTAATTACGATGCAATTGCTGTGTTTCATCGTCAATAAGGAGGACCAAGGGATACAGTAAACCTGGAGTGAAGCATCGGAATCTATAACTAGTGTCACAAAGATGGTTCAAAACATAGACAGTAAGAAGAGTCAGTCTTCTTGTACTTAAGTCGGCATTGTGCCTTTTCTATTTAATTCCGATGCAATTTCTGTGTTTCATCGTCAATAAGAAGGTCAGAGGGATATAGTAAACCTGAAGTGAACCATCGGAATTTATAACTAGTGTCACAGGAATGGTTCAAACATAGTCAGTAAGAAGAGTCAGTCTTCTTGTACTTAAGTCGGCATTGTGCCTTTTCTATTTAATTCCGATGCAATTTCTGTGTTTCATCGTCGATAAGAAGGACCAAGGGATACAGTAAACCTGGAGTGAAACATCGGAGTCTATAACTAGTGTCAAGGACTGGTTCAAAAATAGACAGTAAGAAGAGTCAGTCTTCTTGAACTGAAATCGGCATTGTGCATTTTGTATTTAATTCCGATGCAATTTCTGTAATTCATCGTCAATAAGAAGGTCAGAGGGATACAGTAAACCTGAAGTGAAGCATCGGAATCCATAACTAGTGTCACAGGAATGATTCAAAACATAGTCAGTACGAAGAGTTAGTCTTCTTGTACTTAAGTCGGCATTGTGCCTTTTGTATTTAATTCAGATGCAATTTCTGTGTTTCATCGTCAATAAGAAGGACCAAGGGATACAGTAAACTTGGAGTGGAGCATCGGAATCTATAACTAGTGTCACAGGGACGGTTCAAAACATAGACAGTAAGAAGAGTCAGTCTTCTTGTACTTAAGTCGGCATTGTGCGTTTTGTATTTAATTCCGATGCAATTCCTGTGTTTCATCGTCAATAAGAAGGTCCAAGGGATACAGTAAACCTGGAGTAAAGCATCGGAATCTATAACTAGTGTCAATGGAATGGTTCAAAACATGGTCAGTAAGGAGAGTCAGTCTTCTTGTACTTAAGTCGGCATTGTGCCTTTTCTATTTAATTCCGATGCAATTTTTGTGTTTTATCGTCAATAAGAAGGTCAGAGGGATACAATAAACCTGAAGTGAAGCATGGGGATCTATAACTAGTGTCACAGGAGTGGTTCAAAACAAAGTCAGTAAGAAGAGTCAGTCTTCTTGTCCTTAAGTCGGCATTGTGCCTTTTGTAATTAATTCTGATGCAATTTCTGTGTTTCATCGTCAATAAGAAGGTCCAAGGGATACAGTAAACCTGGAGAGAAGCATCGGAATCTATAACTAGTGTCACAGGAATGGTTCAAAACATAGACAGTAAGAAGAGTCAGTCTTCTTGACCTTAATTCCGCTTTGTGCCTTTTGTATTTAATTCCGATGCAATTTCTGTGTTTCATCGTCAATAAGAAGGTCCAAGGTATACAGTAAACCTGATGTGAAGCATCGGATCTATAACTAGTGTCACAGGAATGGTTCAAAACATAGTCAGTAAGAAGAGTCAGGTTTTTGTCCTTAAGTCGGCATTGTGCCTTTTCTACTTAATTCCGATTCAATTTCTGTGTTTCATCGTCAATAAGAAGGTCCAAGGGATACAGTTAACCTGGAGTGAAGCATCGGAATCTATAACTAGTGTCACAGGAATGGTTCAAAACATAGTCAGCAAGAAGAGTCAGTCTTCTTGTACATTAGTCGGCATTGTGCCTATTCTTTTTAATTCCGATGCAATTTCTGTGTTTCATCGTCAACAAGAAGGTCCAAGGGATACAGTAAAGCTGGAGTGAAGCATCGGAATCTATAACTAGTGTCACAGGAATGGTTCAAATCATAGTCAGTAAGAAGAGTCAGTCTACTTGTACTTAAGTCGGCATTGTGCCTTTTTATTTAATTCCGATGCAATTTCTGTGTTTCATCGTGAATAAGAAGGTCAGAGGGATACAATAAACCTGAAGTGAAGCATCGGAATCTATAACTAGTGTCACAGGAATGGTTCAAAGCAAAGTCAGTAAGAAGAGTCAGTCTTCTTGTCCTTGAGTCGGCATTGTGTCTTTTGTATTTAATTCCGATGCAATTTCTGTGTTTCATCGTCAATAAGAAGGTCCAAGGGATACAGTAAACATGGAGTAAAGCATCGGAATCTATAACTAGTGTCAATGGAATGGTTCAAAACATAGTCAGTAAGAAGAGTCACTCTTCTTGTACTTAAGTCGGCATTGTTCCTTTTCTATTTAATTCCGATGCAATTTCTGTGTTTCATCGTCAATAACAAGGTCCAAGGGATATAGAAACCTGGAGTGAAGCATCGGAATCTATAACTAGTGTCACAGGAATGGTTCAAAGCAAAGTCAGTAAGAAGAGTCAGTCTTCTTGTCCTTATGTCGGCATTGTGCCTTTTGTAATTAATTCCGATGCAATTTCTGTGTTTCATCGACAATAAGAAGGCCCAAGGGATACAGTAAACCTGGAGTGAAGCATCGGAATCTATAACTAGTGTCACAGGAGTGGTTCAAAACATACACAGTAAGAAGAGTCAGTCTTCTTGTCCTTATGTCGGCATTGTGCCTTTTGTAATTAATTCCGATGCAATTTCTGTGTTTCATCGTCAATAAGAAGGTCCAAGGGATACAGTAAACCTGGAGTGAAGCATCGGAATCTATAACTAGTGTCACAGGAGTGGTTCAAAACATAGTAAGAAGAGTCAGTCTTCTTGACCTTAATCCTGCTTTGTGCCTTTAGTATTTAATTCCGATGCAATTTCTGTGTTTCATCGTCAATAAGAAGGTCCACGGTATACTGTAAGCCTGAAGTGAAGCATCGGATCTGTAACTAGTGTCACAGGAATGGTTCAAACATAGTCAGTAAGAAGAGTCAGTCTTCGTGTACTTAAGTCGGCATTGTGCCTTTTCTATTTAATTCCGATGCAATTTCTGTGTTTCATCGTCGATAAGAAGGACCAAGGGATACAGTAAACCTGGAGTGAAGCATCGGAGTCTATAACTAGTGTCACAGGACTGGTTCAAAAATAGACAGTAAGAAGAGTCAGTCTTCTTGAACTGAAATCGGCATTGTGCAATTTGTATTTAATTCCGACGCGATTTCTGTGTTTCATCGTCAATAAGAAGGTCTGAGGGATACAGTAAACCTGAAGTGAAGCATCGGAATCCATAACTAGTGTCACAGGAATGATTCAAACATAGTCTGTGAGAAGAGTTAGTTTTCTTGTACTTAAGTCGGCATTGTGCCTTTTGTATTTAATTCCGATGCAATTTCTGTGTTTCATCGTCAATAAGAAGGACCAAGGGATACAGTAAACTTGGAGTGGAGCATCGGAATCTATAACCAGTGTCACAGGGATGGTTCAAAACATTGACAGTAAGAAGAGTCAGTCTTCTTGTACTTAAGTCGGCATTGTGCGTTTTGTATTTAATTCCGATGCAATTCCTGCGTTTCATCGTCAATAAGAAGGGCCAAGGGATACAGTAAACCTGGAGTAAAGCATCGGAATCTATAACTAGTGTCAATGGAATGGTTCAAATCATAGTCAGTAAGGAGAGTCAGTCTTCTTGTACTTAAGTCGGCATTGTGCCTTTTCTAATTAATTCCGATGCGTTTTCTGTGTTTCATCGTCAATAAGAAGGTCCAAGGGATATAGTAAACCTGGAGTGAAGCATCGGAATCTATAACTAGTGTCACAGGAATGGTTCAAAACATAGACAGTAAGAAGAGCCAGTCTTCTTGTACTTACGTCGACATTGTGCCTTTTCTATTTAATTCCGATGCAATTTCTGTGTTTCATCGTCAATAAGAAGGTCCAAGGGATATAGTAAACCTGGAGTGAAGCATCGGAATCTATAACTAGTGTCACATGAGTGGTTCAAAACATAGACAGTAAGAAGAGTTAGTCTTCTTGTCCTTATGTCGGCATTGTGCCTTTTGTAATTAATTCCGATGCAATTTCTGTGTTTCATCGTCAATAAGAAGGTCCAAGGGATACAGTAAACCTGGAGTGTAGCATCGGAATCTATAACTAGTGTCACAGGAGTGTTTCAAAACATAGTAAGAAGAGTCAGTCTTCTTGACCTTAATTCTGCTTTGTGCCTTTTGTATTTAATTCCGATGCAATTTCTGTGTTTCATCGTCAATAAGAAGGTCCAAGGTATACAGTAAGCCTGAAGTGAAGCATCGGATCTGTAACTAGTGTCACAGGAATGGTTCAAACATAGTCAGTAAGAAGAGTCAGTCTTCTTGTACTTAACTCGGCATTGTGCCTTTTCTATTTAATTCCGATGCAATTTCTGTGTTTCATCGTCGATAAGAAGGACCAAGGGATACAGTAAACCTGGAGTGAAGCATCGGAGTCTATAACTAGTGTCACAGGACTGGTTCAAAAATAGACAGTAAGAAGAGTCAGTCTTCTTGAACTGAAATCGGCATTGTGCAATTTGTATTTAATTCCGATGCGATTTCTGTGTTTCATCGTCAATACGAAGGTCAGAGGGATACAGTAAACCTGAAGTGAAGCATCGGAATCCATAACTAGTATCACAGGAATGATTCAAAACATAGTCAGTAAGAAGAGTTAGTCTTCTTGTACTTAAGTCAGCATTGTGCCTTTTGTATTTAATTCCGATGCAATTTCTGTGTTTCATCGTCAATAAGAAGGACCAAGGGATACAGTAAACCTGGAGTAAAGCATCGGAATCTATAACTAGTGTCAATGGAATGGTTCAAATCATAGTCAGTAAGGAGAGTCAGTCTTCTTGTACTTAAGTCGGCATTGTGCCCTTTGTAATTAATTCCGATGCAATTTCTGTGTTTCATCGTCAATAAGAAAGTCCATGGGATACAGTAAACCTGGAGAGAAGCATCGGAATCTATAACTAGTGTCACAGGAATGGTTCAAATCATAGACAGTAAGAAGAATCAGTCTTCTTGACATTAATTCCGCTTTGTGCCTTTTGTATTTAATTCCGATGCAATTTCTGAGTTTCATCGTCAATAAGAAGGTCCAAGGTATACATTAAAACTGAAGTGAAGCATCGGATCTATAACTAGTGTCACAGCAATTGTTCAAAACATAGTCAGTAAGAAGAGTCAGGTTTTTGTCCTTAAGTCGGCATTGTGCCTTTTCTATTTAATTCCGATGCAATTTCTGTGTTTCATCGTCAATAAGAAGGTCCAAGGGATACAGTTAACCTGGAGTGAAGCATCGGAATCTATAACTAGTGTCACAGGAATGGTTCAAAACATAGTCAGTAAGAAGAGTCAGTCTTCTTGTACTTTAGTCGGTATTGTGCCTTTTCTTTTTAATTCCGATGCATTTTCTGTGTTTTATCGTCAATAACAAGGTCCAAGGGATATAGTAAACCTGGAGTGAAGCATCGGAATCTATAACTAGTGTCACAGGAATGGTTCAAAACATAGACAGTAAGAAGCGTCAGTCTTCTTGTACTTACGTCGACATTGTGCCTTTTCTATTTAATTCGATGCAATTTCTGTGTTTCATCGTCAATAAGAAGGGCAGTGGGATACAATAAACCTGAAGTGAAGCATCGGAAACTATAACTAGTGTCACAGGAATGGTTCAAAACAAAGTCAGTAAGAAGAGTCAGTCTTCTTGTTCTTATGTCGGCATTGTGCCTTTTGTAATTAATTCCGATGCAATTTCTGTGTTTCATCGTCAATAAGAAGGTCCAAGGGATACAGTAAACCTGGAGTGAAGCATCGGAAACTATAACTAGTGTCACAGGAGTGGTTCAAAACATAGACAGTAAGAAGAGTCAGTCTTCTTGTCCTTATGTCGGCATTGTGCCTTTTGTAATTAATTCCGATGCAATTTCTGTGTTTCATCGTCTATAAGAAGGTCCAAGGGATACAGTAAACCTGGAGTGAAGCATCGGAATCTATAACTAGTGTCACAGGAGTGGTTCAAAACAAAGACAGTAAGAAGAGTCACTCTTCTTGACCTTAATTCTGCTTTGTGCCTTTTGTATTTAATTCCGACGCAATTTCTGTGTTTCATCGTCAATAAGATGGTCCAAGGTATACAGTAAGCCTGAAGTGCAGCATCGGATCTATAACTAGTGTCACAGGAATGGTTCAATACATAGTCAGTAAGAAGAGTCAGGTTT